>NW_026061392.1:950000-1237437 GCF_024217435.2 Syngnathus scovelli | reverse complement strand
CAACGCGAGCACATATACAACTTCTTTGACGTGACAGATGTGATAATAATAACGAGACGTGGATTGCGTAGATGCTGTTCTGTTGAGCATGTTTTACGGAAACTTGTTGATTTGACCATCAAAATTGCTTTGCAAGTAATGGATACAATGATGTACTGTTTCTGTGTTTTTCTTTTTATTTAATTTTTTTATTGATAGCATTCTGGTCGCCTAAGGCAGAGGGACCGTGTGAGAATTTTTCCTGCTAATAACATCTGGCCAGCAGGTTTTTCGCTTACACAATAAGTTTGATCTGGGGTATTAAGGTAATACCTAATCTTCACTGGAAAGTGTTGCTATCATTGTTTGTTGTTTTTTTTATTTTTACTATTCTTCTTTCTTCATTATACATGTATATATGTTTTTTTTTACTTGTCTTTGTTGTTTGGGGTGGCATAATCATATGATAAAACAGGAGGGAGATGTTAGGGTTTTTCAGATTATCCTTATCGTATGATTATGTTGGAATGCAACCGGTAATAAATAGCCTATCTCGTCCCATCCTCCACAAGGTCGTAAAACATCCCCTGATATGTTTTGACTAGAGGACAAGGGCTTTCTATTCAGCCTACTCATACCCCCACTCTGTTTCTCTTAATAAATATGCCCTTGCAGGGTGGAGAGTTAAGACCTCCATTCGAACATCGCTGCACGCACAGCGACGAATGGACTCTCCACCTGCAGGTGTCTAAAAGGACTTACTTGTCTCCCGTGTGGTTCTTGCAAAATAAGAAGTTGGAGTGAGCGAATCTCTAACAGTATTCACGGGCTCGGCTCGGCAAACTGAGGTTCAATTCCCTGACGCGGAGTCTATTTCTTTGTGTTTGAAAATTTCTTTTGTTGCACAGTTTTGAAGAGCAAATCAAAAGGATCATCAGACTTGTTTCCATCCAGTTTCAATCCAGGGACCTTCAGGGTGTGAGGCGAATGTGACAACCACTGTCAGGCTGGGAACAAGGCGGAGGACTCGGATGCAGAGTCGTTTCTTTCTCTGATTTATTCCAGCACACACACTGATCAAAAGTACAACTCAAAACGCCTCTTGCGAGGGAAAACACGTGGCAACAAGTACAAACAAAAGTGTCGCACTGGGGCGAGACAAAAAGGCTATGGGGATCACGGCACTAACAAAAAGCGTCGCTCGGTGGCGAGACAAAAAGGCTATGGGGATCAAGGCACTAACAAAAAGTGTCGCTCTGTGGCGAGACAACAAGGAGGAGTCTTACTGAGAGCTCGGACGTCAAAGAATCGCTGGTGGTCGGGACGAGGCAAGATACACTGGCACAAGACAAGGGGAAGACACGGACTAAATACACACAAAAGGGCGGGGACACAGGTGCTGACAATTAGTGTCAACTACACAGGTGCACACAATCGGGATCAGGGAAGACAAGACAACCAAACACCGAGGAAGGAAACACGAACTGAAACGGAAGGGATGACAAAATAAAACAGGAAGTAAAGTTACGACACCGACGAGAAAGAAAACCGGGAAAATAAACGTGACCGCATGACATAACCCCCGCCCCCCCTAGGGCCGGATCCCAGACGGCCCAGGAGCCTCAGGGTGAGCTGCATAAAAGTCCTCAAACAGTCCCGGGTCCAAAATATAACTAGGCGGCACCCATTGCCGCTCCTCCGGCCCATAACCCTCCCAGTCTACCAGGTACTGCCAGCCCCGGCCTCTTCTGCGCACGTCCAATAGTTCTTTCACGGTGTAGGCCGTCCCACCTCCCACAGTCCGCGGAGGCGGAGGCGGCGCAGGATCTGGCACCAATGGACTGTCCACAACCGGCTTGACCTTCCCAACGTGAAAGGTGGGGTGGACTGCAAGGGACCTGGGCAAGCGGAGACGCACTGCGGCCGGGTGCACGACCTTGGCGATGGGGAACGGACCCACGAAGCGAGGCGCCAGTTTCCTGGAGTCCCCCCGGTGGGGAAGATCCTTGGCGGACAGCCAGACACGTTGACCTCGCTGGTACACGGGCGCCGGACGTCTCCTCCGGTCAGCCATCCGCTTGACCCGGTCCCCCTGTCGGACCAGCGTGGCCCGTGCCGCCGACCAGACGCGACGACAGCGGCGCACCAAGGCGTGGGCCGAGGTCACCGTCATCTCCGGCTCACTGTCAGGGAAGACTGGGGGCTGGTAGCCATACACACACTTGAATGGGGACATACCTGTAGCCGTGGTGGGCAGGGAGTTGTGGGCATACTCCACCCAGGTGAGGTTCTTGCTCCACGAGGAGGGGTTCTGGGAGACCAGGCAGCGGAGACTTGTCTCCAACTGCTGGTTGATGCGTTCCGTCTGCCCGTTTGCCTCCGGATGATAGCCTGACGTGGGACTCACGGTTGCCCCTATGAGCCTGCAAAACTCCCTCCAAAACCTGGATATGAATTGGGGCCCCCTATCGGAAACAATGTCTTTCGGGAACCCATGAACCCGGAATATGTGGTCCATCATCACTGTGGCCGTTCGTTTAGCGGACGGGAGCTTGGGCAAGGCGATAAAGTGAGCCATCTTTGAGAATCTGTCTACCACCGTGAGTATGGTGGTTCGCCCATGCGAGGCCGGAAGCCCGGTGACGAAGTCCATGGATATCTCTGCCCACGGACGCGAAGGAATGGGTAGGGGATGCAGCAACCCCATACGGGCGCCGTGGGAGTTCTTATTCCGGGCGCAGACGGGACAGGCTACAACGTATTCTTTGACGTCTGCCCTCATGGAGGGCCACCAGAATCGCTGCTGGATGACAAACAGGGTTCTGCGCATGCCCGGATGACAGGAGAGTCTGGAGGTGTGAGCCCAATGGACGACTTGGGATCGTAATTGATCGGGGACAAAAAGTCTGTTCTCCGGGCAACCACTAGTGGGTGGCTTGTTACCATTGGCCCGCTGTACCCGGCCTTCGATTGGCCAGGTCACTGCTCTCACCAGGCAATGAGGAGGTAGAATGGATTCGGGCTTCTTAATTTCTGGATCTGAGTTGTAGACACGGGAGAGGGCGTCAGGCTTGGTGTTTTTGGTTCCCGGTCTGTAAGACAGAGAAAAGTTAAAACGATTGAAAAATAGTGACCAACGGGCTTGGCGGGAATTCAATCTCTTAGCTGACTTTAAGTATTCTAAATTCTTATGGTCTGTCCAGACCAAAAAAGGCTGCTGTGCTCCCTCCAACCAATGTCTCCATTCTTCCAATGCCAGTTTTACTGCCAACAGTTCGCGATCTCCCACATCGTAATTCTGTTCGGCGGGCGTCAGCCGTCGAGACAGGAACGCGCACGGATGGAGCTTGTTGTCGCTCTTACTCCTACTCCTCGATTGGAGGCGTCCACCTCCACCACAAACTGTCGTGACGGGTCGGGAAGCGTGAGGATGGGAGCGGTGCTGAAGCGGTTCTTCAGCTCCTGGAAGGCCGCCTCCGCCTCCGCCGACCAGCGGAAGGGAACCTTAGGAGACGTGAGCGCGTGCAAGGGAGCCGCCATGGCACTGAAGCCCTTGATGAACCGCCGATAAAAATTGGCAAAGCCCAGGAATTGCTGCACCTTTCTGCGTGAGTCAGGGGTAGGCCATTCCGTTACCGCGCTAACTTTCGCCGGGTCCATCTCAACTTTGCCCGGGGCTACGATGAAACCGAGAAAAGATACGGTGTTCTTGTGGAATTCACTTTTCTCGGCCTTTACGTACTACAGTTGGTGTGCAAGGAGTCGTCGCAGCACCGTCTCGACGTGAAACCTATGGGTCTTCAGATCCGGGGAATAAATCAAAATATCATCCAAATATACGTACACAAAACGGTCCAAACAGTCTCTCAAAACATCATTTATCATGGCCTGAAACACAGCGGGAGCATTGGTGAGGCCAAATGGCATGACTAGGTATTCAAAGTGTCCTCGATGGGTGTTGAACCCTGTCTTCCATTCGTCCCCTTCCCGGATGCGCACTAGATGGTATGCGTTGCGCAGATCTAACTTTGTGAACACCCGGGCTTGCTGTAATTGGTCGAACACGGTCGACATCAGTGGGAGCGGATACCGGTTCTTGATTGTGATCTGATTGAGGGGACTATAGTCAATACAGGGACGTAGGGTGCCGTCCTTCTTGCCCACGAAAAAGAACCCCGCCCCCGCAGGCGACGATGATGGTCGACTCAGTCCTGCTTGCAGGGAGGAGTCTATATATTCGTTCAAGGCTTGCTTTTCAGGTCCCGAAAGAGAATAAAGCCTCCCCTTGGGTATAGTTGAACCCGGCAGGAGTTCAATGGCGCAATCATACGGACGGTGGGGAGGTAGGGAGGTAGCCTTGGCCTTGCTGAATACCTCGGCCCATTGGTGGTAACACGCAGGGACCCCGGTTAAGTCTGGGGTTTGCGCGTCTAGAGCAGGAGGCACAGCGCGCGGGTTAGACTTGATACAGGAATCATGACAGTCGGGCCCCCATCCCGTTATTTCCCCTGATCCCCAGTCTATAGCGGGGTTGTGGCGTTGAAGCCATGGATACCCGAGAATGAGAGGGTTCATTGGAGAGGTCACGACATGTAGCCGTATATTCTCCTGGTGGGGCCCAATCGACAGCGAAACAGGTTCTGTTATGTGAGTTACCTCAAAAAGTGCCTGTCCATTGAGTGCCTTAGCTTTCACGGGAGTGTTCAGCAGGTCAGTCTTTACCCCCCCATCGGCGAGCAAATGCCCAGTCTATCAAGCTTTCATCCGCTCCTGAGTCTATTAGCACTTCAAGTTCTATTTCTTTTCCCAGCTGTGTAATCCTGCCCTTGGGGAGCACTCGCCCCGGGGACAGAGCCGCAGAGAAGGCGCTTACCTTCAGGGTCCTCCTCACCGGACAAGAGAGAAGGAGGTGTCCGAGCTCACCGCAGTAGTAGCATCTTCCTTCCCGGCGTCGCCGTAACTTCTCCTCCTCTGTTAACTTAGCTCTGCCCAACTGCATCGGTTCTGGCTCCTGGCGCTGCCGATCCCCGTCCGGCCTGGAGTGGTTAGCGTCTAGGACGGAAGGACCGGCTACTGGGACGAAGGCGGGGGCGTTCCTGCTTCGGTGCTTCCTCCACTCTTGCAGCCGGTTGTCGGTGCAGATAGCCAGAGTGATGAGGGCGTCGAGGTCGGTGGGAAGATCTAGGGGGATTAGCTGATCCTGAATGGATCCAGAGAGGCCCCGGAGGAAGATGTCATACAGTGCCGTCGCGTTCCAACCGCACTCCGCGGCCAGCGTGCGGAAACGGATGGCGTAGTCTCCGACGGTCTCTTGTCTCTGGACTATCTGACAGAGTTGGCGAGCCTTTTCTCGGTCAGCGGAGATTGGGTCGAACACCGTTCGCAGAGCCTCGATAAAAGCGGGACGAGAGCGACAGGAGATGGAATCCCTGGCCCATTCCGCGGTGGCCCACGTGCGGGCCCTTCCCGTCAGGTATGATACCATGTAGGCCACCTTGGAGCGCTCGGTGGGGAAATCTGCTGGGGACCTCTCAAAGTGCATCTCGCATTCAGTAATAAAGGCCCGGCTAAGGCCGGGTTCACCGGAGTAGCGCTCTGGAGGAGCCAGTCTGGCACCGCCGGTCATGGGAGCTATTGCAAGGGGAGTAACTGGGGAAGCAGCGGGTGTACTGGAGGTCGCTGCTGGTCCCGCGTTTAAGAGCGAGAGCACGTCCTGCATTTGCTGACCCAGCTTTGCTACTTGGGTGGCGACCGCTCCTCTGAAGTCTTCTTGACTCTTAGCGAGTCCTCGGATTTCTTCACCCAAGTCGCCCACTTGCCTCTGGTGCTGGGCGAGCTGTGAGGCATGGGAGCGCACTGCGGCGCACAGGTGCTCCGACTCTGCCGAGTCCATGTCTGGCCAGTGTGTACTGTCAGGCTGGGAACAAGGCGGAGGACTCGGATGCAGAGTCGTTTCTTTCTCTGATTTATTCCAGCACACACACTGATCAAAAGTACAACTCAAAACGCCTCTTGCGAGGGAAAACACGTGGCAAAAAGTACAAACAAAAGCGTCGCTCGGTGGCGAGACAAAAAGGCTATGGGGATCAAGGCACTAACAAAAAGCGTCGCTCTGTGGCGAGCCAAAAAGGAGGAGTCTTACTGAGAGCTCGGACGTCAAAGAATCGCTGGTGGTCGGGACGAGGCAAGACACACTGGCACAAGACAAGGGGAAGACACGGACTAAATACACACAAAAGGGCGGGGACACAGGTGCTGACAATTAGTGTCAACTACTCAGGTGCACACAATCGGGATCAGGGAAGACAAGACAACCAAACACCGAGGAAGGAAACACGAACTGAAACGGAAGGGATAACAAAATAAAACAGGAAGTAAAGTTACGACACCGACGAGACAGAAAACCGGAAAAATAAACGCGACCGCATGACAACCACTACACCATGGAAACTACACTACATGTATAGCCTTTTGAAGAGCTTGGCAAAATTTCAACAAAAGTGCGAATGGTTTTCACCCAGTCTCAAATCAGGTACCCTTTAGCGAAACTACCGTAATTTCCGGTGTATAAGCTGCGACTTTTTTCCAAAATGTTGAACCCTGCGGCTTATAGTCAGGTGCGGCCTATATAAAAAAAAAATCTTGATTTTTGTGACGACTTGAACACTTTTACTCTTAACACTATTATATATAGTAAAAGCTACAAAACAAACTGACAGATGACTCGTTTTCAAATCAGATTAGTAAAAACTGGTCAAATTTTTAAAAAAAAAGATATTATTAAAAGTGAAGACAATTTGCAATTCTAGTAATGACACACGAATTTGATGCACAATTTGTCTTCGTGGGCCACATAGAATGATGTGGCGGGCCGTACCTGCCCCCCGGGCCTTGAGTTTGACACCTGTGCTCTAAACCCTTTCTCTTACTCTGCCATGTGACTCAGAGATTACACAAAGCAGTGGCGCTGTTTGGACCATCTGCATTGTATTAAAACCCAATCAATCAGCATTTAAATTCAATTATGCTCACCAAAAACAAGTTGTAATGAATGTGAACTTTTAATGCATTTTATTCAGAAGGTTACTTTGAACCCTGAGGCTTAAATGGCGGCGCGGCGTACTTATGGATTTTTACGGCCTCCGGCCTCCAGGGGGCGCTCTCGCAGGAAGCAAGAGCGAGACGGGCGAAGAAGAGATAATGCGCCGAAGAAGACGTGCTGGTTTGTGTTCACAACATTTCGCGCATCACGCAGAACGCGATCAAGACGGACATTACTGAAAGGAAGCTTTTATACACAAACCGTCATTATGGGGGAAAAAAGAAATGCATATGATGCCGCTTTTAAGCTAAAGGCAGTCGATGTTGATGACATTGTGTTGCGGCACCCTTTTCTTTATTTCGTGGTCCCGTCTACTCGTGTCGCTCGCAAGTTTAATGTAATTTAGCGCTTCGTGCATGAATAAGATGAGCATGAACAGACCCTCATCATGGAAAATGCCAGAAGAAATGGATAAAAACGACGATGAAAGAGATATTGAGAAAGTGTGTGGCGAAGGATATCTAACGCTATTCCAATCGGAAATTGAGGAGGAAGACTTCGACGGTTTCAGTGCACAGGAGGAAGATGAAGACGATGAAGCTCTTTTTTTTACTTTTATTTTAACCAGCCCTGTTAGTGCTCTGCTACCGTGTTGCTGCTGTGTTACCGCCGCGTCTCAGTGACTTTTACCGGTATGTTTTATTTAATCAAACCCTATTAGTGCTGTGTTACTTCCGTGTTGCTGCGGTATTACTGCTGCGTCACAGGCAGTGTTTGGAAAGAAATGTTAAGGTATGTTATTAAAACTTTAAAAAAGCTTTCTGTGTCCAGTATTTCTTTGTTGATAACTCAGGTGCACACTTCCGTGTTGCTGCGATACTACTGCTGCGTCACAGGCAATGTTTAGAAAGACATGTTAAAGCATGTTATTGAAACTTCAAAAAGGATTTCTGTGTACTGTCTTTCTTTGTAAAAAACTCGTGTGCAGGTGCGGCTTATGTAAGAAAAAAAATAAATTATCCCCGAATTTTAGCTGGTGCGGCTTATTCACCGGTGCAGCTTATACACCGGAAATTACGGTATTCAATATCGGCTTGGCAAATCGGGCTTCATCTCCCCGACGCGGAGTTTATTTCTTTGTATGAAAAAATAGTTTTTGCTGGCACACTTTTGAAAAGCAAATCAAAAAGTTCACAAGTGCCTGCTTTTTTCTTCACTCACTTTTGTTGAACTTTTGCCGGGCTTCTCAAAATGCTTTGGACGTCACAGCAGTTTCCATAGCGTAGTAGTCATCGTGTTCTTCTCAGCTGGAAACACCCCCTCTTTGAGACTGAGTGGAAACAACATTTTCTAAATATATTTGTCAGTGCTGTCTGCTTTGCAAAGTGTGCCAGGGACACTTCGGCAAACAGGAGCCAGAAGGTCTCTGAGTCAGCAACAGCCAGGTGTGCGACACTCCGCTACAATGGTCACCTGACCACATGTCGGACGAACCAGCCTCTAATCTGTGTTTGCATTTTTTTTTTCCTTCAACTGTCAAGCCAACTCTTTACTTCTTGGCTTGGCTAGCTGATTGCAGACCCACTCCAGAGCTGCCTCCAGTTAATCCAACCAAGAAGACATTCAGTGAGTGCATCTTATCAGAAACTCATGCAGCGCTTTAGCACAATCCTAGCTGCTACCTGGAGCTTTTGCAAAAATGCATGAAAATGGAAAAATATGGGTTTCTTTTTGTTTTTTGTGTTTTTTAAATATGGTTTTTAGATGGTAATCATGGCACAAACATTCTTATTCTGTAGAAAATGTATGTAGTTGTGAATATATTAAAAATACTGAATATCAGAATGGCGCAAAATTGCGTCATACCAAGCGACACAGCACAGGCGAGTTGTAAACAAACAGGTGTTTGAGTGACGGGCCATGGATTCTAAAGGCAAAAAGAGAAAGATTGCTGATAAGAACAGAGGGTTTAAGAAAGAATGGACTCAACCATTTGCTTTCATTGCCAATGCTGAAGGATTGCCTGAATATTTGATTTGCAATGAGAAGTTGTCAAATATGACAAAAAGAGCAATTTGGAGTGACATTTTCAGCTAAAGCATGCTAAATTTGCTTCTGATCACCCAGTTGGAACTGAGAGGAAAGGTGCAATTTGAGGAACGAAAAAACTGTTTCAAGAAGAGGATTGCATCTCCAAACTCTACTACTGCTGCAAGTTTTGTTGCAGCCCGGTAGATAATAAAGCGCGGAATGTCATGCGGTCACGTTTATTTTCCGGATTTCTGTCTTGTCGGTGTCGTAACTTCACTTCCTGTTTTATTTTGTCATCCCTTCAGTTTCAGTTCGTGGTCCCTTCCTCTGTTTCTGTTGTCTTGTATTCCCTGATCCCAATTGTGTGCACCTGTGTGGTTGACGCTAATTGTCAGCACCTGTGTCCCAGCCCTTTTGTGTGTATTTAGTCCGTGTCTTCCCCTTGTCTTGTGCCAGTGTGTCTTGCCTCGTCCCGACCACCAGCGATTCCTTGCCGTCCTAAGTCCTAGTAAGATTCCTCTTTTCTGTCTCGCCACAGAGCGACGCTTTTTGTTAGTGCCTTGTTCTCCCTAGCTCTTTTTGTCTCGCCCGAGTGCAACGCCTACACTGCCATCATCCAGTCTGTCCTCTGCACCTCCATCACTGTCTGGTTTGGATCGGCCTACAAACAAGACAAGCACAGACTGCAACGGACAATAAGGACTGCAGAAAAGATAATTGGAATCAACCTCCCATCTATCCGAGACTTGTACCTGTCCAGGACCAGGAAACGTGCAAGTAACATCTCAACAGACCCTTCGCACCCAGGTTGCAGCCTGTTTGAACTACTCCCCTCCGGATGCCGTTATAGAGCTCTGTACACTAAAACCAGCAGACACAGAGACAGCTTCTTCCCCCAGGCTGTCGCTCTGATGAACTCACACCACTCTTAGAGTCTCAGAGTCATTACTGTGCAATAACATCCCGCTTTCCACACCTTTTTGTCTACACTGTTTGTACTATGTGTCCTCTCTGCATCCATTGCAGCCTGGTCATCCTAGAAGAGGGACCCTCCCATCTGTGGTCTCTTCTCAAGGTTTCTCATTTCCCCTAGCTGGAGTTTTGAGTTTTTCCTTGCCCTCTTGGGAGTTTAAGATCAGTTTAGGATCAGGGGATGTTTGAGAATATCTTTCATTTTTCACATGTCCTGAGTGTTGTTGTTAGTCACCTAAATGTTGAACAGAGGCTGTGATTTACCGAAGTCAAATTCCTTGTTTGGCACGCTCAAACATGGCGAATAAAAAACTCTTGAATCTTGAATCTTGAAGAAGAAATTGATACCACTAAAAGGCCAAACACGGGGGGAGGACATCTGCGAGGCTGTGCTGCAGTGTTTAAATGACAGCGATACACACTGGCCATCTGATTTCAGACCCTACAGACGGCACACCAAGTTTGAGAGGGTCGCAAAAGTTTGTGACCTTACGACAGAAAGCATTGGATCGAAATTTGTTTGCATTCCATTGCATAGTGCACCAAGAGGCGCTGTGTGCGTAAACATTCCCACCAGATTGTATGGAGGTAATGAACCTTGTCATCCAAATTGTGAAGAAAACAATCGCAAAAGCATTAAACCACCACCAGTTCCGTGAATTGCTAGATGAAGTTGAGAGCGAATATGACGATCTCCTGCTGCTCAACAAAGTCTGCTGGGTATCCAGAGGCAACGTCTTGCGTCGCTTTGTTGCTTTGTATTTGTAGCCTACTTAATTATTTTAATAGTAGGCATACAGGTCATGTATTGACAGTCTATATTGCCTTATAAAAAGGTTTTAGATTTTTGCCGCTCTAGACAGGTATGTTTTTTTTTGGGGGGGTGGGTCAACATGGCTTTTTGAACATTTTGGGTTGCCGACCACTGGCCTAACACGTGAACGATCCCCAGTTTGAGACTGGGTGGAAAAAGCTTCTTCTACTATTTCTTGTCATTGTTGGTTCCTATGCAAAGTCCATGACACATTAAAACGATTTTGCGCTGCAATTATGTTGTGGTACCTGATTTGAGACTGGGTGAAAATTGGCTTCTTTCACTAATTCAGATGGAACCATGCTGAGTCTGATACATTCCATTTGGTAGTTCTTAGCCGTGTCTAAATTCAAAGTCAAAAGTCAAAGTCTGCTTTATTGTCAATTTCTTCACATGTCAAGACACACAAAGAGATCGAAATTACGTTCCCACTATCCCACGGTGACAAGACATAGTACACAATATACATACAAGTAAACAATGAATAAATAAGAGTGATGATGCCATGCTGTCATGTGTCGTCCTGGTCACTTCCTGTTTTATTGTGTAATTTTCCTCTCGTTCCAGTCGGTGTGTCCTTCCCCTGTGCGTCCGGTCACGTGACTCCCTGATTCCAAGTGTGTGCACCTGCGCCAATGACCAACTGTCTTCACTTGTGTTCCCCTCCTGTGTCCATATAACCCGCGCCTTTCCCTGTGTCCAGTGCCAGTGCGTCTTGCCTTGCTCAGAACACTAGCGATCACGAAACCCTCGAGTTCCACGTAGAAGCCTTCTTTGAACGACTTTGATCACCTATGTTAACTTGGTTACATAGTTATCTTTGTTATAGTCTTTCCCTCGGTTCGAGGCGCTTTGATTTCCCCTTTTTCTCTCTCGGTTCGAGGCGCCTTAGTTTCCCCCTTTTTTCCCTCATATTGAGGCGCTTTTTGTTACTACTGCCATTGGAGAAAATAAACACATCTTTGGACTTTGGAAACTCTGCATTCGAGTCCTCTCCCTGCTCCGCGCCTGACAGATGAATAAATAATAAATAAGCAAATAATATAATAAATACGAGGAGCAAAATTGGAGCAAGTGTGCATACAGCAGACAGTCAGAATATAGCGCGAAAATACAGGACGCTACGCAGAAGGGGGGAGAGAGTTCAGGATCCTAACGGCCTGAAGTATGAAGCTGTTGGCGAGTCTGGTGGTGCGGGAGCGCAGGCTCCTGTACCTCTTCCCAGAGGGCAGAAGGTCAAACAAAGAGTGAGCCGGGTGACTCACATCTCTGGCAATCGAGGTTGCCTTGCGGGTGAGATGGGAGGTGTAAATGTCCTTCAGGGAGGGGAATGAAGCACCATTAATCTTACCAGCCGTGTTCACTATGCGCTGCAGGGCCTTCATGTTGTATTCAGTGTAGCTACCACCCGAAACATCACGTGTCACACAAATGCAGCCTGTAAATGATGCGCATGTGACATTGGCCTGTCGAAAATGGCAGAGAACGGGAGACAGCTGTGTTTCAAAGTAGGCCTCATTCGATAGTTGAATCCGAGACCTCTCCTACCCTAAGCGAGAATCATGCCCCTCGACCAACGAGCCCTGTATCAAATTAGCTGACGCCGTTACATTCCGATTGGTAGCGAATATGACATTGACCTGAGGACTGCATTTCGGTGATTAACGAATTTTGATAAATATCATGGCGTGGGTTTTCTCCGGGCACTCCGGTTTCCTCCCACATTCCAAAAACATGCTTGGTAGGCCGATTGAAGACTCCAAATTGTCCCTAGGTGTGAGTGTGAGTGCGATTGGTTGTCTGTCTCTGTGTGCCCTGCGATTGGCTGGCAACCAGTTCAGGGTGTCCCCCGCCTACTGCCTGATGACGGCTGGGATAGGCTCCAGCACGCCCGCGACCCCCGTGGGGACTAAGCGGTTCAGAAAATGGATGGATGGATCATGGCCAGTTTGCGCGTATTCTTTCAGGGTCATAATTGTATGTCTACCGCTGCCTCGTGGCAGCCAGGCCTAAAAAAAGATGAAATAAAGTGGATATTAAAACATAGGTGGACGTAATGTCTGGAAGCTTGTGTTTAACAGAAGACTGTTTGGCAACAATGAACAATGGACAAATTCAGCAAGGTAATTTAATTAGGCCGTGACCCAGATTTGTTCCGGGGATGCTGCGGCCACAACGCTACACGATCATGCAATAGCATACAATGAGTTTAGGGTCTTTTTTTAGGATCTGCAGCCAGGACACCCAGGCATACAATGAAAGAATGTTGATGTTAAAATGTTGGTGGAACTATCAGACTTCCAAAGACTTGAGATGAGACAACATTGGAAAAACTTGACAGTGTCCTTAAGTCACTTCACTGCATAAGTTTCAAGTGCACATAGCTAATGTTGACCAAAATGTGCCATATAAGGTAGCGAGGAATTGAAACTAGAATCTTCTGTTCCGTAGTCAGATGCATTATCCATTGTGTCCATTGCCCAGGAATAGGTTGTACCTTCCAAGCTTGTGTGTAATACTTTTGCAAACATGATTCAACCGGAGTTGCTGGGGCCGCAACGCAGAGTACTTATCACTATACGATCATGGCTTATATGTGGAAGCATAAAATGAGTTCAAAACCTTTAGGATCTTCAACCAGGACACCTAGGCAGACCATGAAAGAATGTTGATGTCAAAATGTTGGTGGAATTATCCAACTGCGCAGATCCGATAATTCCAAAGATTTGGGGTGAGACAACATTGAAAAAACGTTTTTCTTTGTTGACAGTGTCACTTCTTTTGTGGCTTACCTCTTCATCATTTCACATCTAAAGTATCGTATCATATTACCTTGCGGGTTATACCACACCGTACATACCATATCATGTCATGTCGCCCATACAACTCATGCATGAGATGCAGTGGCTGAGATATTCAGGCGATGTGTTGCTACCCGATTGTGGTCTCCACTCATCATTTCATATCACATCCTCGCCGGATTTTCAATATCTTCACATCGAAAGTATCTTGGCACAACGTACATAATGTGATGTGTCAACACAAATTGTCCAAGAAGAGGCGGCCGAGAGTTTAAGGTGATGGATTGATAATCCGCTGTGCTCTGCACGCATGGATTCCCATCCTCGTCGAAGGGTGGTTTTGAATCTGGAATCTGGCTTGTATTTGACTCTACATAGTAATATTTATATGCTCTTTGGCGGCTTGGTGGTACACTGGTTAGCACGTCCACTTCACAGTTAGGAAAGTGCGGGTTCGATTCCACCAACAGCTGTTGCATGTTGTTGATGATGTCTGTTGCTGGGTCAGGAAAACTAAGATGTGGAGTAACGGTTTGTTCTTTATTGGCAAGATCTTGGAATTGTTTAATGGCGGTCAATGCACACGGCACTTCAGCAGATGTAACAACATCCCCCATCTCCAGGTCAAGCTATTATACTGTCCGGAAAAGGCGGGAAAGCGTCACCTGACTATTTTGTATCTATGTTTATGAGAGTCACTGTCCTGTGTGTGTGTGTGTGTGTGTGTGTGTGTGTGTGTGTGTGTGTGTGTGTGTGTGTGTGTGTGTGTGTGTGTGTGTGTGTGTGTGTGTGTGTGTGTGCGCGCGTGTGTGTAAGTGTGAGTACGTGTGTGTGTGTCTATTCCATGGTGTAATGGTTAGCACTCTGGACTCTGAATCCAGTGATCCGAGTTTTAAGTTTCAGTGGTACCTCAAATAATTGGTCAAATAGTATTTGATAAAGTAATCACATGTTCTCCGAGTTACAATGTCAACTGGTGGAACTTACTTTAGATCTTGGATGGTTCGAAAGCTAATGCTCTTCTAGATTACCGTATAATGTTGGCATGGTGTGATTGTGAGCACTCTGAATCTAGCAATACAAGCTCAGGTCTTGGTGGAACTTACAATTTGTAGTCATTTGTCTGGAACAAAAATTTGGAAATTCCAATCCAGTACATTGTGTACAGCACTATGAGTGTGTAATCACTGCTTCCACTAATTTTGTCAGTTTAGTAAAATGAGCGCCTTAGAGAGTGCATTGTGCTTAGAAAAATGATGCCCCTCCTTCTGTCACTGCCAGGGTTCCATAGTGTAATGGTAAGTACTCTGGACACTGAATCCAGCATTCTGAGTTCAAGTCTTGGTGGGACCTCAAATATATTGTCATATAGCTGGGTAGAAATTGTGAAATGGTTGCTTGTGTGCTGCCCCATGAAAGCCTATGCTTCTATACACCTGAGGGTTCCTTGAACACTCAACTCTGAAACCAGTGATCCCAGCTCAAGTCTCGGTTGGACCTCAACCCTTTGGTCATATACGGTCATATGCAAAAGTTTCATTCGTATGCAAAATCAATTTCAAGATTTTCCTTTATAAATCATTGGCTGTTCAGATCAGCAATATCAGTTAAATATATCATATAACGGACAGAGACAAAGATATTTGAAAAGTGAAATGAAGTTCATGGGAGTTACAGATTTGTCAAGAAGAATGGTCCAATATACCTTCAACCAGAATCCACACTCACATTAGAAGCAGCTATAGAAGCTTTAGGAAGTATCTAGAGCAGTGTTTCTTAACCTTGTTGGCGGTACCAAACCCCAGCAGTTTCATATGCGCATTCACCAAACCCCTCTTTAGTGATTTTTTTTTTTTTTTTCAAGACAGAGATGTTTTTACTGGTGCACAAAATGAGCCGTGCATAAACATCACCTTGTTCAAAGAATAAAACAAACACAATGCATGAATTCACAACAAATGACATACCAGCAAATCAGTGTGACTTCTGCTTTTGCCTTTGCGAGACCAGTTCAGATATGTGGATATATAAATCAAGTGTGTTCGGACCTCTGCAGTGGAGGCTCTGTCGAACCCCTGAAAACCACTCACCGAACCCCCAGGGTTTGACCGAACCCAGGTTAAGAACCACTGGTCTAGAGGCTGTTATTTCTGCAAAAGGAGGATCTACTAAATTTATGTACCTGCCTACCTTTGTTGAAATAATGATTGCACACTGTCTGCAAATCCAATAAACTTCTTTTCACTTCTCAAATATCACTGTCGCCATCCACCGTGTATGGATTCGGGCTAGCCCCCAAGATTAAATTGGGCTAGTTGATCAACAGCAATGTTTTAACGAAGGGTTCGTCTGGGAGTTGAACCCAGGACCTCCCACACCCAAAGCGAGAATCATACCCTTAGACCAACGAACAAGAATGAGGGCTTGCGGACCATGTTACATTCCGTGTAACGTTGGCCTGTCAAACGCTCCACATAATGATAGACAACAGTGTTTGCAAGAGGAGCTTGTCCGGGAGCTAAACCAAGGCAATCATGCACCCAAAGCAAGAATCATGCAAGAATCATTCCCCTGTACCAATGAGCCCCATAGTCGACCAGCTGACCCCGTTACATTCCGATTGGTAGCCCATGTGACATGGACCTGAAGACTGAATGTCAGTGATTAATGGAATAAATGGAATCTGGTTGGCCTAATGCTCCTAATTCCCTAACTTCAAGCCCTAACGCTAACTCTAAAACCCTAATAATAACCAAACCCTAATAATTAACCCCTAACCTGCTAACTCGCTAACGGTAACCCCCTCACATTTAACCCTAACCTTCAATGCTCCCCCTAAAGGTAGTGCCCTCTAAACTTGAAGGCAGGCATATATGAACCAGACCAGCAGATTGTCCCATTTCAGTACTGTTTTAGAAACCTTTACAGATGGTTAAAATCCACATAATAGGTATATGCGCATGTGTTCCGTGAGCGTTCTCCTTTCTGTCCCCTCCCTTTCCTTTCTTCCGCCAAGCAGTGCATCTTGCCCCAACACAGGGCATGTTCCTCGTTAGTATCGTGAATAGTATCTCTGCTTGTTGCGTGAAAGACCGGGGTTCGCTTTTCAACCCAAGTGCGTTAACCTATGTTTGCAGCAGAGTTATTATATAGCTGCATTGGTTGTGCGTGCGTCTGAACTTGAGTGACCTGTAAATTTTTCAAATTGAACTGAAACTTTCATCTGTAGCCACCTTCTACTAAATCAGTGGTCTCCAACCTCTTTTGTGCCACGGACCGGTTACGTGTCAGAAATATTTTCGTGGACCGGCCTTTATATAAATAAATAACACATTTATACACCGTATGTTTCGGACTATAAGTCGAGTTTTTTTTTCATACTTTGGGTGGGGGGGCGACTTTTACTCAGGAGCGACTTATATGTGAATTTTTTAAAGTTAAAGTCCCAATGATCATCGTCACACACACATCTGGGTGTGGTGAAATTTGTCCTCTGCATTTAACCCATCCCCATGTGATTTTAATCCATCCCCTGGGGGAGAGGGGAGCAGTGAGCAGCAGCGGTGCCGCGCTCGGGAATCATTTGGTGATCTAACCCCCCAATTCCAACCCTTAATGCTGAGTGCCAAGCAGGGAGGCAATGGGTCCCATTTTTATAGTCTTTGGTATGACCCGGCCGGGGTTTGAACCCACAACCTTCCAGTCTCAGGGCGGACACTCTACTACTAGGCCACTGAGCTAGTTTTTCACAAATTTTTACTTTATCATTAACACTTTACCTATTTACTAGTATAGTTGATCACTTCACATGTTATTTTCACTTTTTAACCGCATGAGGGGGCACTATGGCTGTGGAATAATTGGAGCCTCACTGACAATGAGTTCCATTTACTGACTTCCGAAGTCGGGAGATTTAGTGATTTGGAGTTATACAGATTATTCGATAAACTTGTTATTTATTTTATAGTTATTTGATATGTAGTTTATTTAGAGTAGCAACGTGTATGTTGTTAGACTTCAGTAGTTTCCGATTTTTTAGGGAGGCCGTGAAGGCAGCAGGGCGTGGGGGGGGCGGAAAGAGCGATCCTGGGCGCTTGCGTGTGTTGGCTCACATGTTGAGCTCTTGATTTGTGAAATAAAGAGCCGGCCTGTTACCAAACCCACGTCTTGCCTGGTACTTCTGTAACGCTACGATATAGTTATATATGTAGATCTGTGGAATAATTGGAGCCGCCAACTGAAAATGAGGCTGACATCAGCGCCGCACGTAGGTCCGGAATCGACAGCTGTTTATTTTGGGGTTTTTTTTACACATAGGATGAATATTCCGGTGGATTTAATGATTTGGAGTGACACGGATGGTTTGTTAAAATTGATGTTTATATTACATTTATTTGATATATCTAGTCTGACGTCCGTGGCACACGTATTCTTTCCGGCGTCAATTTTTTTTTCTTTTGTTTTTTTCTCAAGTGACACGGAAGACGAAGATTCTGATGGATTTATTGATTTGGAGTGACATGCATGGTTCGATAAAATAGTTGTTTATATTTTTGTTATTTCATACATAGTTTATATATTGTTATATGGGCCTGTAGCAAAATTTGAACTGCAACGCGCCGCTGACATCGGACTTGTTGACTTGACTTAAATCACTGACATTCAGTCTTCAGGTCCATGTCACATGGGCTACCAATCGGAATATAATGGGGTCAGCTGGTCTAGTATGGGGCTCATTGGTGCAGGGGAATGATTCTTGCCTAGGGTTCTTTGATTACCCGGGTAAAACTCCCGGACGGGCTCTTCTTTGAAACACTGTTGTCTATCGTTGTGTGGAGTGTTTGACAGGCCAATGTTACACAGAATGTAACATGGTCTGCAAGCTTTCTTTGAGGCTCGTTGGTCTAGGGCATGGGTGTCAAACTCATTTTTGTCGCGGGCCACATTGTAGTCAAAGTTTCCCTCGACGGGCCATTATGACTGTCAACCCAAATAAATAAACGCCTCATATTATATACAGTATAAGCTACAAAACAAACTGACAAATAATTGCTTTTTCAAATCAGACTCGTGGAAACTTTTCACATATTTCAAAAATAATTTTAAGAAGATTCTTAAAAGTTCCGACAATTTGCAATGTTAGTATGACATAGATTTAATGCACAATTTGTCGTTGCGGGCCACAGAAAATGATACGGTGGGCCATAACTGGCCCCCGGGCCTCGAGTTTGACACCAGTGGTCTAGGGGTATGAATCTTGCTTTGGGTGTGAGAGGTCTGGGGTTTAACTCCCAGATGATCCCTTCGTTAAAACATTGCTGTTGATCAACTAGCCCCATTTCATCTGAGGTGCATGTCACATGGGCTGTCAATTGAAACGAAACGGGTTGTGTTCATTTACCTTGGGTCTCTTGAATCTGTTGTTTCGATTCTCATCACTTGAATCTGCCGTCATGTGTCATCCATTGCGCCACTCACCCTACAAGACTGTATCGACTGTAAACTTGTGTGGAAAACTGTCATTGTCCAAAGGAAGGCTGTTTAGCAACAGTGACCAGCAGACAAATTCAACAAGGTCATTTGATTATACCATAACCCGGATTCGAATCGAACATTAACCACTACACGATCATGGCCTGTATGCAGTAGCGTTAATAAGATGCACATGATGGTATAGTGGTTAGTACTCTGCGTTGTGGCCGCAGCAACCCCGGTTCAAATCCGGGTCATGGCACACTCCAATTACTGTGTGGAATTTGTCCCTTTCTTAATATTGCTAAACAGCCATCTTTTGGACAATGACGATTTTCCACACGTTTGCGGTCGATAGCCTTAACTTGTAGGGCGAGTGGCGCAATGGATAAAGCATCATGGCGTATTCAAATAATGTCACCCATTTTTTATTTTATTTTTTCATTTTTGCAAAAGCTTACAAGCCACATATTCCCGTGGGGCTCGTGGAGCAATGGATAACGAACGCATCTGTCTACAGATCAGAAGATTCCAGGACTCCTGGCCAGCTCACATGCCATTTTGTGGTCAACATTAGCTATGTGTAATTTCTGTGAACTATTGGGTTGAAGTAACTCACAGACACTGTCAACCAATAGTCTTTCCAATTTTGTCTCATCTCGAGACTTAGGGATCATCGGATCTGCGTAGTTATTGGATAGTTCCACCAACATTTTAACATCAACAATCTTTCATGGTCTGCTTGAGTGTCGTGGCTGAAGATCCTAGAGAAAAGACCCTAAACATGCAACTGCATGTTGGCCATAATATAGCATTGAGGCGGCTGCAACCCCAGTTTGAATCTGGTTAATAGCCGAATGAACTTGTTGCAGTTATTTTTTATTCACCCTCAACAGTCTTACGTTGGAGCATGACAAATTTACATACACGCAAGCTTACAGAAAATGACAACTTCCCGTGGGGCTAGTGGCTCGTTCCTTGCTCTGAACGGACAGCCAAAACGATTCCTAACACTTACTAATCAAGTCCTAACCAATTCCTGTGTGTGTATGGGGGAGGGGGGGGGGCAAAGGAACCAATCAGATGGCCCAAATCCATGCATGGCCGATGACGGCAGTGATCGACACAGTGATATTTGAGAATTGAAATGAAGTTTATAGGATTTGCAGACAGTGTACAATCATTATTTAAACAAAAGTAGGCAGGCGCATACATTTGGAAACCCCAACAGAAAAATGACATCAATATTTAGTAGTTCCTCCTTTTGCAGAAATAACAGCCTCTGAACCAGTGGTTCTTAACCTGGATTCGGTCAAACTCTAGGGGTTCGGTGAGTCGGTCTCAGGGGTTTAGCAGAGCCTCCCTCCACTGCGGAGGTCCGAACACACCTGATTTATAAATTCGTGATAACGCATATCTGAACTGGTCTCGCAAAGGCAACAGCAGAAGTACTACTGATTTGCTGGTATATCATTTGTCGTGAATTCATGCATTGTGTTGGTTTTATTCTTTCAACAAGGTGGTGTCCATGCACTTCTGCATAAGTTCCGCTCTAGTCTTCTGGCCCAACTCTTTCGTACATATGATGACCATGGAAAGTTCTTTGCGAATGATCAATCTTTGCCTTTCATGTTCATCGGGACTACCCTTTTAATAGGTTAGGGTTAGGGTTAGGGTTACACTGTGTATTTGGATAGAGACTGCTGAAAGGGGACACATATATGCCTCGTGAACTACATGCATTACTGCGGGTGAAGAAGAGTGAACAAATAAGTCAGCAGACAAGCTTGCCGATTTATTAGTGCCCAGAAGAGCAGCACTCTGTTCCGTACTGTAACCTGCTAGGTTTGTTCCCGGTTCTTTATCTTTAATGCTCGATATGCTAACAGCAATTACCAAGAGGCAGCCTTCACAGTTTAACTCTTTAATGTATGCCAGAATGATCGATGCACAGCTGTGGAGCCCTTTCTGCCAGATGCGAAAGAAGGTCCCTCTCTCAGCGCCAAGGTTCCTGCTCTTATACTACTCTGGGCCGCCTTCCTGCAAGGAGGCGACTCTGCCTAATCTGTATGATAACGTGTGACCTTGTCGTCTTAACTGAGAGCGAATTCTACATATGTGCAAAGGGTGTCATAGAGAAGAGAAAGCTAATAAAGCAAGAGAAGGGTTGCAGCAATATAACGGCATAGCTCAAGCTACCCAGCTAAACACATGTGCCAAAGAGGCCTATTCTAACAAACCGTTGGTGAGAATGGCTAGAGATAGACTCTTATTGTTCCTCCCCACGGAAATCTTTAGTAAAAGGCGAACGATTTATTCGATCTGAAGAGAAAAAAGAATGAGCTGATAATCTGGGTGAAAACGGGCCACCCCACTGCTGGTCTCACCAAATTCACAGAGGGTCTCACACTCAAATTGCAGCAACCATTCCTTCTAATACAAACAATAGACGTTCATAGATTTACTATACTTAGAAGGCCTCAACCTAAATAGAAGGTTTAAACGAACGAGTATTTTGTGTTCATTAATGTCTTTTTTACTTAAAACATTGTTGGCGCACAGGATTGTAGGTACCTGATCGAACACATTCTTTCAAACAGCGATTGGGCGTCTATTTTGAGTATTGAAGGTAAAAACAGTTGTATGTCTTGGTACGTGTACTTTTGATATCAGAGAATGGGAAACGATCCCATCTCTGTGTTTTATTTGAAAACATGTGATTTCATAACGACACAAATCGGGAAAGAAAATACGATCGTAATTTCTCAAATGATTTCTCAAATTTCAGAAGTGCTCTATATCTCTCGTGTCGCAAATAATTGAGGCTTTTGTCGTTGCAGTGGAGGTGAATTTGGAGTGTAATTCACCTCCACTGCGACGGTGGCGTTCGAGATTTGACATTTGAATATAAATCTGTCCGTTACATTCCGATTGGTAGCGAATATGACATGGACCTGAGGACTGCATTTTAGTGATGAACGAATTCTGATTAATATCATAGCCGGTTTGGGCGTGCCCTTTCAGGGTCATATTTTGTTTCTACCGCTGCCTCGTGGCAGCCAGGCCTAAAAAAAGATGGGAACACCTGAGGGAGGGAGTTTCACCAAGATGAATTTGGAAGAACTTTATGAAATAAAGTTGATGTTAAAACATAGGTGGACGTAATGTCTGGAAGCCTGCGTTCAACAGAAGGCTGTTTGGCAACAGTGAACAACGGACAAATTCAGCAAGGTAATTTACTGACGCCATGACCCAGATTCGTTCCGGTGATGCTACGGCCACAACACTATACGATCATGACCAATATGCAATCGCATACAATAAGTTTAGGGTCTTTTCTTTAGGATCTTCAGCCAAGACACCCATGAAAGAATGTTGATGTTAAAATGTCGGTGGAACTATCCAACTGTGCAGATCCGATGATCCCAAAGATTTGGGGTGAGACAACATTGAAAAAACGTTTTGCTTTGTTTACAGTGTCACTTATTTTGTGGCTTACCTTTTCTTCGTTACACATCTAAAGTATCGTATCATTTTACCTTGCGGCTTATACTACACCGTACATACCATATCACGTCGCCTATTCAACTCATGCATGAGATGCGATGGCTGAAATATTTAGGCGATGGGTTGCTACTCCATTGTGCTCTCCACTCATCATTTCATATCACATCCTCGTCGGTTTCACATTCACATCCAAAGTATCTTGGCACAACATACGTAACATGACTTATCAACACAAGACGAGGTGGCCGAGAGGTTAAGGCGATGGATTGCTAATCCGTTGTGCTCTGCACGCATGGGTTCAAATCCCATCCTCGTCGAAGGCTTGCTTTGAGAGAATATTTGCCACAAACTAAACAGGAAAGAGGGTTCTTACCTGTGTATGTGTTTTGAACTGTCGCTTCTCTGAGAATCTTTGACCACAAACTGAGCAGGCAAAAGGTTTTTCTCACCAGTGTGGGTTCTTGTGTGTCTTTTGAAGTTTCCCATCTCTGAGAATCTTTGGCCACAAACTGAGTAAGAAAAAGGCTTTTCACCTGTGTGTGTTCTTGCATGTGTTTCTAAATTTACCTTCTGAGAGAATCTTTGGCCACAAACTGAGCAGGAAAAAGGGTTCTTACCAGTGTGGGTTGTTGTGTGTCTTTTCAAGCTTCCTTTCTCTGAGAATCTTTGGCCACAAGCTGAGCAGGAAACATTTTTTTCACCTGTGTGTGTTCTTCCATGTGTTTTTAAGTTTACCTTCTGGGAGAATCTTTGAAATTCTGCTGGAATGTAATGGGGTCAGCTGGTCTACTATGGGGCTCATTGGTGCAGGGGAATGATTCTCGCCTAGGGTTCTTTGATTGCCCGGGTTAAACTCCCGGACGAGCTCTTCTTTGAAACACTGTTGTCTATCGTTGTGTGGAGTCAAAGTCAAAGTCAAAGTCAGCTTTATTGTCAATTTCTCCACATGCCAAAGACACACAAAGAAACCGAAATTTCGTTCCCCCCTATCCCACGGTGACAAGACATGGCTCACAACAGACAAACAAGTAAACAAGTATAACAAAAGCGTGCTGAATAAATAATGAATAAATAACACAACAATAAATAAATAAATAAATAAATAAATACCGTATTTGCCGGTGTACAGGTCGACTCGGTGTATAAGTCGACCCCCTAAAATTCAACGGAAATTTACGATTTTATGATATATCCTTTGTATAAGTCGAGCTCAATTGTTGCATTATATTAAACTTCAAAATTCAATATGCGAAATTTATTGACGAAATGTGTTCAAATTCCGGGAGGCCGTGCGCATGCGGCTGTTTATAAGCACCGCGGAGGAGATCGCGGCCGGCGAGCTCGCGCACGCCGCCCGGCACCAACGGGAGGCCGGAAATAGCTCCAAGCCGAGCGGATCGGCACTTTATAAGCACCGCGCAGGAGATCGCGGCCGGCGAGCTCGCGCACGCCGCCTGGCACCAACGGGAGGTCGGAAATAGCTCCAAGCCGAGCGGATCGGCACTTTATAAGCACCGCGCAGGAGATCGCGGCCGGCGAGCTCGCGCACGCCGCCCGGCACCAACGGGAGGTCGGAAATAGCTCCAAGCCGAGCGGATCGGCACTTTATAAGCACCGCGCAGGAGATCGCGGCCGGCGAGCTCGCGCACGCCGCCCGGCACCAACGGGAGGTCGGAAATAGCTCCAAGCCGAGCGGATCGGCACTTTATAAGCACCGCGCAGGAGATCGCGGCCGGCGAGCTCGCGCACGCCGCCCGGCACCAACGGGAGGTCGGAAATAGCTCCAAGCCGAGCGGATCGGCACTTTATAAGCACCGCGCAGGAGATCGCGGCCGGCGAGCTCGCGCACGCCGCCCGGCACCAACGGGAGGTCGGAAATAGCTCCAAGCCGAGCGGATCGGCACTTTATAAGCACCGCGCAGGAGATCGCGGCCGGCGAGCTCGCGCACGCCGCCCGGCACCAACAGGAGGTCGGAAATAGCTCCAAGCCGAGCGGATCGGCATTTTATAAGCACCGCGCAGGAGATCGCGGCGCCTCATTGGACTTCCAGTGGGCCGCGCACTCGCGCACGCCGCCCGGTTCAAATTTTCTAAGTGCAACGCACAATGAGATGCATGAGAAACGGCCTTGGTTACCATCACATTTGAAGCGATGAATACGAAGTTAAATTTTATGACTCGGTGTATAAGTCGAGGTCGATTTTTTTCGGTTGATTTTGGATCGAAAAAGGTCGACCAATACACCGGCAAATACGGTAAATAAATAAATAAATAAATAAATAAATAAATAAATAAATAAATAAATAAATAAGAGGAGCAGAAAAAAAAGGAGCAAGTGCGCGTACAGCAGACATTCCCGAAAATAGCGCAACAGTGCCGCACGCTACGCAGAAGGGGGTCGCGAGTTCAGGGCCCTAACAGCCTGGAGAAAGAAGCTGTTGGCGAGTCTGGTGGTGCGGGAGCGCAGGCTCCTGTACCTCTTCCCAGAGGGCAGAAGGTCAAACAAAGAGTGAGCCGGGTGACTCACATCTCTGGCAATCGAGGTTGCCTTGCGGGCGAGATGGGAGGTGTAAATGTCCTTCAGGGAGGGGAGCGAAGCACCAAGAGTCTTACCAGCCGTATTCACTATGCGCTGCAGGGCCTTCAAGTTCTGTTCAGTGCAGTTACCACCCCAGACAGCGATGCAACTGGTGAGGACGCTCTCAATGGTGCCATGGTAGAATGTAGACAGGACTGCCTGAGGAGCACATGCACGCCTGAGCTTCCGCAGGAAGTACAGGCGGCGCTGAGCTTTCTTTGCCAGTGACGAGGTGTTTGCGGACCAGGAGAGGTCCTCACTGATGTGCACCCCCAGGAACTTGGTGCAGCTCACCCTCTCCACCACAGCACCGTTGATGATCAGCGGCAGGTGTGTTGTGTGACCCTTCCGGAAGTCAACAATGATTTCCTTGGTCTTATTGACGTTCAGCAGGAGGTTGTTGTCCCTGCACCACGTGGTCAGAAGGTCAACTTCCGACCTGTACCGAGTCTCGTCGCCTTTCGTGATGAGACCCACCAGAGTCGTGTCGTCAGCAAACTTCACTATGTGGTTGTCGCTGTAGGTCGCAGTGCAGTCATGCGTCAGCAGGGTGAAGAGCAATGGACTGAGCACGCAGCCCTGGGGGGCCCCCGTGCTCAGCGTGATGCTGGCGGAGATTTTGTCGCCAACACGCACCACCTGAGGCCTCTGACAGAGGAAGTCCAGTATCCAGTTGCAGAGGGAGGTACTGAGGCCCAGCTCATAGAGTTTGCAGATGAGTCGCTGCGGCACAATGGTGTTGAAGGCAGAGCTGAAGTCCACAAACAGCAACCTCACATATGAGTCCTTTCTCATATGACAGGCCAATGTTACACAGAATGTACCATGGTCTGCAAGCTTTCTTTGAGGCTCGTTGGTCTAGGGCAGGGGTGTCAAACTCATTTTTGTCGCGGGCCACATTGTAGTCAAAGTTTCCCTCGATGGGCCATTATGACTGTCAACCCAAATAAATAAACGCCTCATATTATATACAGTATAAGCTACAAAACAAACTGACAAATAATTGCTTTTTCAAATCAGACTCGTGGAAACTTTTCACATATTTCAAAAATAATTTTAAGAAGATTCTTAAAAGTTCCGACAATTTGCAATGTTAGTATGACATAGATTTAATGCACAATTTGTCGTTGCGGGCCACAGAAAATGATACGGTGAGCCATAACTGGCCCCCGGGCCTCGAGTTTGACACCAGTGGTCTAGGGGTATGAATCTTGCTTTGGGTGTGAGAGGTCTGGGGTTTAACTCCCAGATGATCCCTTCGTTAAAACATTGCTGTTGATCAACTAGCCCCATTTCATCTGAGGTGCATGTCACATGGGCTGTCAATTGAAACGAAACGGGTTGTGTTCATTTACCTTGGGTCTCTTGAATCTGTTGTTTCGATTCTCATCACTTGAATCTGCCGTCATGTGTCATCCATTGCGCCACTCACCCTACAAGACTGTATCGACTGTAAACTTGTGTGGAAAACTGTCATTGTCCAAAGGAAGGCTGCTTAGCAACAGTGACCAGCAGACAAATTCATCAAAGTAATTTGATTATACCATAACCCGGATTCGAATGGAACACAACCATTAACCACTACACGATCATGGCCTGTATGCAGTAGCGTTAAATAAGTTGCGCATATTGGCCATGATCATATAGTGGTTAGTACTCGGTGTTGTGGCTGCAGCAACCCTGGTTCGAATCAGGGTCATGGCATACTCAAATAACTATGTGGAATTTGTCCCTTGCTCACTATTGCTGAACAGCCATCTTTTGGACAATGACGATTTTCCTCACGTTTGCGGTCGATAGCCTTAACTTGTAGGGCGAATGGCGCAATGGATAAAGCATCATGGCATATTCAAATAATGTCACCCATTTTTTTTTTGTTTTTCATTTTTGCAAAAGTGTTACACACAAGTTTATAAGCCACATATTCCCGTGGGGCTCGTGGAGCAATGGATAACGCATCTGTCTACAAATCAAAAGATTCCAGGACTCCTGGCCAGCTCACATACCATTTTGTGGTCAACATTAGCTATGTGTAATTTATGTGAACTTTTGGGTTGAAGTAACTCACAGACACCATCAAAAAATAGTCTTTCCAATTTTGTCTGATCTCAAGTCTTAGGAATCATCGGATCTGCGTAGTTATTGGATAGTTCAACCAACATTTTAACATCGACATTCTTTCATGGTCTGCCTGGGTGTCGTGGCTGAAGTTCCTAGAGAAAAGACCCTAAACATGCAACTGCATATTGGCCATAATATAGCAATGAGGCGGCTGCAACCCCAGTTTGAATCTGGTTAATAGCAGAATAAACTTGTTGCAGTTATTTTTTATTCACCCTAAACAGTCTTACGTTGGACCATGACAAATTTACATACACACAAGCTTACAGAAAATGACAACTTCCCGTGGGGCTAGTGGCTTGTTTCTTGCTCTGAACAGACAGGCAAAACGATTCCTAGCATTTACTAATCAAGTCCTAACCAATTCCTGTGTGTATGGGGGGGCAAAGGAACCAATCAGATGGCCCGAATCCATGCATGGCGGATGATGGCAGTGATCAACACAGATATTTGAGAAGTGAAATGAAGTTTATAGGATTTGCAGACAGGGTGCAATCATTATTTAAACAAAAGTAGGCAGGTGCATACATTTGGAAACTCCAACAGAAAAATGACAGCAATATTTAGTAGATCCTCCTTTTGCAGAAATAACTGCCTCTAAACCAGTGGTTCTTAACCTGGATTTGGTCAAACTCTAGGGGTTCGGTGAGTCGGTCTCAGGGGTTCAGCAGAGCCTCCACTGCGGAGGTCCGAACACACCAGATTTATAAATTCGTGATAAAGCATATCTGAACTGGTCTCGCAAAGGCAATAGCAGAAGTCACACCGATTTGCTGGTATGTCATTTGTCGTGAATTCATGCATTGTGTTGGTTTTATTCTTTCAGCAAGGTGGTGTTCATGCACTTCTGCATGAGTTCCGCTCTATTCTGGCCCAACTCTTTCAGTGCAGCCGTTGTACATATGATGACCCTGGAAAGTTCTTGGCGAATTATCCATCTTTGCCTTTCATGTTCATCGGGTCTACCATTTTAATAGGTATCTACACTGTGTATTTGGATAGAGACTGCTGAAAGGGGAAGCATATATGCCTCGTGAACTATATTTATTACTGCGGGTGAAGAAGAGTGAACAAATAAGTCATCAGACAAGTTTGCCGATTTATTAGTGCCCAGAAGAGCAGCACTCTGTTCCGTACTGTAACCTGTTAGGTTTGATCCCAGTTCTTTATCTTTAATGCTCGATATGCTAACAGTAATTACCAAGAGGCAGCCTTCACAGTTTAACTATTTGATGTATGCCAGAATGATCGATGCACAGCTGTGGAGCCCTTTCTGCGAGATGCGAAAGAAGGTCCCTCTCCCAGCGCCAAGGTTCCTGCTCTTATACTACTCTGGGCCGCCTTTCTGCAAGGAGGCGACTCTGCCTAGCCTGTGTGATGACGTGTGACCTTGTAGTCTTAACTGAGAGCGACTTCTACATATGTGCAAAGGGTGTCATAGAGAAGAGAAAGCTAATAAAGCAAGAGAAGGGTTGCAGCGATATAACGGCATAGCTCAAGCTACCCAGCTAATCACATGTGCCAAAGAGGCCTATTCTAACAAACCGTTGCTGAGAATGGGTAGACGGGGAAGCCTGTAAGTGAGTCCGTCACTCGCATACTCCATCGCTTCTCGGCCTTTTGGCTAAAATCAAGTGTAGTCTCGGTTCTTGGGTTTGAGGGATTAAGAGAGCTGATCATAGAAGAGAGAATTTTAACCATAAAAGTGGTGCCAAAGAGGCCTATTCTAACAAACCGTTGGTGAGAATGGGTAGAGATAGACTCTTATTGTTCCTCCCCACGGAAATCTTTAGTAAAAGGCGAAAGATTTATTCCATCTGAAAAGAAAGAGAGATCTGATAATCTGGGTCAAAACGGGCCACGTCACTGCTGGTCTCACCAAATTCACAGGCGGTCTCACACTCAAATTGTAGCAACCAGTCCTTCTAATACAAACAATAGACGTTGATAGATTTACTATACTTACAAGGACTCAACCTAAATAGAAGGTTTAAACAAGTATTTTGTTTTCATTAATGTCTTTTTTACTTTAAACATCTTTGGCGCACAGGATTGTAGGTACCTGATCAAACCTTCTTTCAAACAGCGTCACCTATCGATTGGGCGTCTATTATGAGTATTGAAGGTAAAAACAGTTGTATGTCTTGGTACGTGTACTTTTGGTATGAGAGAATGGGAAATGATCCCATCTCTGTGTTTTATTTGAAAACGTGTGATTTCATAACTTTATTCAAATCGGGAAACAAAATACGATCGTAATTTCTCAAATGATTTCTCAAATTTCAGAAGTGCTCTATATCTCTCGTGTCGCAAATAATTGAGGCTTTTCTCGTTGCTGGCATGGTTTGGAGTGTAATTTACCTCCACTGTGATGGTGGCGTTCGATATTTGACATTTGAATATAAATCTGTCAATTTACTTTAGAAAGTAAATGTTGTTTTCTAGAAATCTATACTGAGATGTATGAGGAACAACAATCGGGCGTATTCTTAAAAAGACAGACCTACAGCCGACAAAAAGGTTTTGATACGTTCATATCATATGACGAGTCAGGAACGTGGTAATTCCATATTATTTTGCATTGACTAATTTGGTTAATACAGTTTAGCAAGCAAATGCACAGTTCCATAGTACAGTTAATAACATGCTCAAAAGCATTCAGTGTGTCACAGCACCGCAGACCTAAACTCCATGTACGTACGACTGCGTGTGATTTTTGTTTTAATCAGAAAGACCAGGGGAGAGCGCGAACGCAGTCCACGACTGTTGTGTTTATACGGAGTAGAGATGAACACGAATGCAACTTCTTTATTCAGCAACTTTTTATTTTCTCCCCACTCATGTCTTACATAGCAGTACAATGCCCCTGGCGCACCACAGAGCCCCCAACTGTCAACATTATTTGAGACCTCCAATAACAAACTATATAATATTATAGTTTCAACATACGATAATACCACATCTCCCTTTTTCCAGGGATCATAGGGTAGACTGCCTTTGTCTCGTCAGACCTTAGAGCAGTGGTTCTTAACCTGGGTTCGATCGAACCCTGGGGTTAGGTGAGTCGGCTTCAGGGGTTCGGCAGAGCTGGTATGTCATTGCCCCGCCCCCGCCCCGGGACCCCCCCCCCCCGCCCACGGATGGCTGAACACACCTGAATATCGTGTAAATTCGTGATAACGCATATCTGAACTGTTCTTGCAAAGGCAACAGCAGAAGTCACACTGATTTGCTGGTATGTCATCCCCCCCTATATAGAGGGGTTCGGTGAATGTGCACATGAAACTGATGGGGTTCGTTTAACCCGCCCCCCAAAGAGGGGTTTGTTGAATGCACATATGGACCTGATGGGGTTCGGTACCTCCAAAAAGGTTAAGAACCACTGCCTTAGAGGATTATTCTGCCTCTTGTGTAGAAAGGTCTGTTCCTAACTTTTGCCAAGGTCTTTCAGGGCACCCTGATGGCACGAGTGCCTCTTTTGGGTTGTGTCGCTCTTGTATGCATGTCCTGCAGTTCAGTACCATTTTGTTCACTTGCTGGCTGAGTCCCGGCCACCACACAGATTGACGTGCACGTGATTTACATTCCAGGACACCTAAGTGTCCTTCGTGTAATTTGAACAGCACGTCGTTCCTCATTGCGGAAGGTATTACCAGTCGTGTGTCCTTTAGCATCTTTCACTGTTAATGTGGCTCGCTCCGGCCAGTCATTTTTTAGCGCTGGTTCCTGTTTTGCATGTGCTGGCCATCCTTCCATGCACATGGTCATGACACGCGAGCAGACACTGTCGGCTTTCAACTGCTCTTTCAGGTTTTCTGTATATGATGAGCTGACAGGTAGACTCTCAGTGACACAGTCCACAAATATGTTTGTGCTCTCCATCAGCTCCTGGTCATCAGTGGACATGCGTCATTTTACAGGTTGCACGTGAAAGTGTGTCTGCTGTCCAAAGCGACTTTCCTGGTACGTGCACGATGGAGTATGAGTAGCACATCACCCTCATCCTGAAACCCTGGATTCTCTGTGGCAAAAGATCCAGTGCTTGGGCTCCAAGCAGGATGAGAAGGGGTTTATGGTCGGTCTCCAGGCAAAACTCCTTTCCAATGAGGAAATCCCGAAACCGTTCACAGGCCCATGTGAGGCCCATGTGAGGCCCAGAGCTTCCTTCTCCACCTGTGTGTATCGTTGCTCAGTTGGAGTGAGTGACCGTGATGCGTAAGACACAGGCTTCCATCCTTCCCCTCATTTCTGAAGAATTACGCCCCCCAACCCATACGATGATGCATCAGCAGATACTTTGGTGTCTCTGCCCGGGTCATACATAGCCAGCACCGGAGGAGAGGACAGAGCTTTCTTTAGGTCTTCAAATGCTGCTTTTGTCCTTTTGGGGCACGACCACCATGCCGGCACACCAATCAGTTGGCTCCTTCACCCGACTAATGACGCCCAGAGCTTCCATGCGCTGGAGCTCTCTCTTGACTTCACCCACCAGTGGTAGTGGAATCCTCCTGTTTTTTTTTACTGAATATGGCACGGCACCTGGCTTGACCTTTATGGTGTATGGTTGTTGTAGCTAACCCAGACCGCTGCGCAACTTGGGGTAACTTGCCTTGAAAGTCTCCATGTCTATGCTGTCGACTCGGATAAGCAAGCCAAGAAATGTGCTCTGGTTTTGATCAATATATCAGTGTTTTTTTTCATTTGCCGTTCTCATCCCTGATGTTTAGCTCTGCTTCAAAATGAGGCTTGTCATCTTTCTGTGGCAACTGTGATTTTTTTCTGTGGCTCATCACCTGACACCTACCCACAGTTTGCGGTGTATTTGTCTCCCTAGACTCAATATATATATTTGTGTGTGTATATATAAACAGTGATCTCCAAGAACCACCATCATGTGTTTTTTTTTTTTAACAACGATTACTTCTAGAACATTCCTTGAAAATAATACGTCCTCATCAGTGAGTTGTTTTAGAACAGGCCTGTCGGCTACTCATGTGGTAGTTGGGGGCTGCCTTTTGCCGATGGGCACAACTGTAGTGAATGCAAACTTCCTGTGTTGCAGAGAAGAACCAGCGGACACACATAGTCATTGCTTTTCTTTTTGTACCTTTAATCAGAAATCTGCTATTGGCTGTAATGAAGATTTGGCACACAAAACGTACCTATATTCCTGGACTTGGACTCTGACTCGGGGACTCGGACTCGGTCGGACTCTGTCATTTTTGCCGGACTCGGACTCAGACTCGGTGCTGATTTTGACCGAGTCCACCGAGTCCGACAATAAAAAAATCACGTTCAATTTTATTTTCATCATGCTGCTCAGAATGCGAGTAGGAATACTGTCCACAGCCCTGCTTACGATCAATGTGGCCACGTTGAGTTGCACTTAGGCTAATGTTTACATTATGTACCAATGTCAAGGACGATTATGTCACCCAGCTTATATCATTGATGTGTTTCGATAGTTGTGGGGTCGTCACTAATTATTTGTGTTTAGATAAATGTCTGAGCTATAATGGTGTAATTAATGATTAAAAAATATTATCTTACATGTCCCGTGTTTCAGAATGGTTATTTAATTGGGCAAGAGTGTTTTCAAGCGTTTTGCCTCATGCCAATGGCACTCAGGGCTAAGGGTGGGCTTCAATGACCATTTTTGTAAAGCCACGCATTTAATACCATGTCAAATAATATATTAGAGTGTAGGTTATGTTCCAATGTATCCACTTCTATCGGTTAAATTGTCAACCGTACATTTATGACTATGCCTCGAGTGATCTACGTTATGAACTAGCACAACTCCGGTGGGGCAGGGAAAATGTTATCGATCCGACGTCCGATTGGAACGTCGCCTCACTTTTACGTCCGCCCTCTCAGCAAGGGATCCTATATAAGCCGAACCAGCCAGTGTGAAAGCAGTTGCGTTCGTTCTGATAGATTTTGATCTAAATTAGCCTTGACTAAAGACGAAGCAGTCACATGAATTAACGGAAAAAATTGACAGCCGGACTGGGACCCGGACTCGGACTCGGTGGTCAAGAGGCCGGACTCGGTGCAAAAATCCGACCGAGTCCACAGCCCTGGCTCAAACCTCATTGAATAAAGTACATAAGCAGACAAGTATATTCACATATTAAATAAATAAAAGAAACATTTTAAACATAATTATACCTACACACCAAATCAATAAAGAAGACATAACTAGACATTTTTGATAAGTGGTAATGAGAAAGGTTTTTATAACTTTATGATCTGATATATATATTTCTGAGCACTTTGAAATAACAAATGTTTTTTGATATATTGCCTGAATAGCTTAATGACCCTTAAGGAACTGTTCAATGCATGCCTGATGATTTTCTAAATCACGGACACTGCCAAAGTTGTCTAAAAATGTTCAGTACTTGATTGTATCTTATGTTTTGACTAATTCTAGACACCAGTTTTCGATTACTACTGAACGTTCTGGACAGAGGGAAATATTTTGCCTAACAAAGAAAAGATATGGTTGAAAGCATGATTAAATTAAGAATATGATGACGTAAGCAAGTACATGGAGATCAAAAGAACAAACAAACAAAAACATGGTAAGTGGTGAGTACAAACTTTGCATGGTCAGGGAACATTAATAAATAGGTAGATGATGTCACAGCCAAAAGCTCACATAATTCCGTACAAAATGACAAAATTGAAAGAATGATGAATGGATGAGGTGGAACAGTATATGTGCAAGAATGTTTACAGGAAGGTCACTTGGAGATAAAACCAGCAGGTGCCAGAGGGAGACAGCCAAGCCAAAGACGATCGTCAAGGCTGAAAGACGGAAAGGACAACAACAGCCCCCACAAATCGAATCTCCCATAATCAGCACCCAACCCCACGGAACCAGCTCTCACCGAACCAGCACCCACTCCCATGGAATCAAACTCTCCTGTGAACTTGCCCCACCCCAAAGACTCATCACCCATCAAACTCGGCCCACACTGGCCGACTGAATATAAGCTGACCAAAGAACCTTGAAGGTGGCCTTTTCTGAATGGAGACTTTGCGCTCTTGAAAGGCCCAGCGCTGTATTGTACTTTCCTGAAGACAGAGCTTTCTGAACAAGAATTGTGATTGAACTCAACCAACCTGTGTAAGTCTAATTTCTGCTTCAGTGTCTTAGCATTTTCCTAAATCTGAAGAAATCAAACGAGCACACAGTGAGTAAATTGGATAACTGGTGATTGGCAATGACTTTTGCCGTGAGGCGCAGATAGTGCGCTCCCTAAATTGTGGACAAAATCCAACAGGTGCATGAACTCAATCTGTTCTTCAACAGATTTGATTCCGCCTCCCCCCCCACCCCTTCACCTCGCTCCGCATCTTTTTCTACCACCTTCGACACTCCAGCCCCCCCGCCAGCTCACCAACCCCCTCCCCCGGAGTCACTCTTCTGTCTCCTGTCTCCACTCCATCACCCCGGTCTTCCGACATCCCCCTCTTCTTTACAGATCTTCAGGTTCACTTCAGAAAGATCAAAGCAGGGAAGACCCCGGGCCCAGACGGCATCTGGCCGAGACTGCTCAGGGATTGTGCGGACCAGCTGAGTGGTGTGGTCAGGTACCTGTTCAACCTAAGCCTGAGCCTGAACAAGGTCCCAGTACTGTGGAAGACCTCCTGCGTGGTCCCTGTACCAAAGGTGCCATGCCCCAAGGAGCCTAACCACTTCAGGCCTATTGCCTTGACTTCCCACCTGATGAAGACTATGAAGAGGATCATCCTGGGTCACCTGCGTTCACTAGTGGGAGCGCAGCTGGACCCCCTGCAGTTTGCTTACCTGCCTGGTGTTGGGGTGGACAATGCATTGATTTATTTACTGCACAGAACACTGCTTCACCTGGAGGACAACAGGAGCACTGGGAAGATCATGTTCTTTGTTTTCTTCAGCGCTTTTAACACCATCCAGCCGTCACTGCTTAGGGTGAAGATGGAGAAGGCGGGTGTGGACCAGTGCCTGACTGCATGGACAACGGACTTCCTCACCGACCGGCCGCAGTTTGTGAGGTTACATCGCAGTGAGTCCGACGTGGTGCACTGCAGCACTGGTGTCCCCCAGGGTAGGGTGCTCCTTTCCTTTTCACCCTGTTCACGTCAGACTTTACCCACGACACCGCGCACTGCCAAATCCAGAAGTTCTCCGACGACATGGCCATTGTTTGAAATGTCGCAGAGGGGAACGATCTGGAATATAGGTTGGTCATCAAGGACTTTGTCAGCTGGTGTGAGCTCAACCAGCATCAGGTGAACAACACCAGCAAGACGAAGGGGTTGATTGTGAGCTTCGGGAGGACAGCACCCATCTTCACTCCAATGAACATCCAGGGATCGGACAGTGAGGTAGTGGAGAACTACAAATTCCTGGGTGTTCGCCTTAACAACAAACTGGACTGGACTGGACTGGACTGATCACACCCATATCCTGTACAAAAAGGGCCAGAGTCGCCTCCATCTGCTGAGGAGACTGAGGTCCTTCGGTGTGTGCAGGGCTCTCCTCCGGACCTTCTATGACTCTATGGTGGCCTCGGCCATCATCTACGCTGTGGTCTGCTGGGGTGGGGGCAGTAGTGACCGGGACAGGGGGGGACTGAATAAGATGCTCAGAAGAGCGAGCTCTGTTCTGGGCTGTCCCCTGGACTCCATTGAGGTTGTGGGTGAGAGGAGGACGTTGATTAAGCTTAAATCCATCATGGACAACACCTCTCACCACCTCCATGAGAGTGTGCGGTTCCTGAGCAGCTCCTTTCGCGGCAGACTTTTGCACCCTCGGTGTAGGAAGGAACGGTTCCTCAGGTCCTTCATTCCCTCTGCTGTCAGACTTTACAACATGCATGCCGCCTGATAAAATGAATGTGTTTCGTCTCTACTAGCAGCACTTGTGTTTATCCTTGTCTGTTATTTACCCTTTTTTGTAATTCTGGCACTTGTTTTATTCTTGCACTCGTATTATTATTGCACTGATATGCGCTGCTGTGACAAGTGAATTTCCCTGCTGTGGGATGAATAAAGTTCAATCAATCAGTCAAGAGTTGGTTCAGACTGAAGTCAAGTTTTTGATTTCAAAGCATGACACGTTAAATTGACTATGAAAGGGATCGTCTGATCCGAAGTCAGGTGCCTTATCCATTAGGCCACATCGCCATGTGAAATACTCCATGTTTTCAGTGTGGCCTTGATAAGACTGTTTAACGGTTCCCAACAAGCAAGGATGCCCAATGTGGGAACCGAACCCACGGCCCTGAGTTTAAGAGTCGCATGTTCTCCCCACTGAGCTAACCAGGCTTTTCGACCTTGGAATTGTTTCATTTTTTCATTTTTTTTGAATGGGTTAGGGGAAATAGAGAAATGTTTTAAGTGTGGCCTCTGAAACACATCTATTGATAAGACTAAAGAATCAAAGGTTCCCGACAAGTGTGGGCTGCCCAATATGGGGATAGAACCCACAACCCTGAGATTAAGACTTGCATGCTCTACCACCTGAGCTAACCAGGCTTCTCCTATTAAGAACTGTTTCATTCTTTCACTTTTTTTAATGGGTTTGGTTCACGAAAACCAGAAGCCACGTTTTAAATCTGGCCTCTGAAACACATTCGTTGATAAGACTAAACATTTAAAGGTTCCCAACAAGTGGCAGCTGTCCAATGTTGTCTCTAGTTGGAAACCCCAGCCCGAGTTGGAAACCCTAATTGGAAACCCTTGCCCCAGTTGGAATTCCTAGTTTGAAACCCTACCCGGAGTTGGAACCCTAGTTGGAAACCCTAGCCCTAGTTGGAAATGCTGGCTCTAGTGTGCAATAGAGAAAGCATTTTTTCTTTTGGTTTTTGTCACTTTGTTGCACTGAAAATGGAGATTGGGGGGGAGTCAGCACAACAAAAAAGAAATCAGAAACCAAAACCTTTCTGACAGTATAGAAAAGAATAATAAATAATACATAGAATAAGGTTTACTGTCTGTGAAGTTGAGTTTAATTGAAATGGCCAGTGGTTGAATCAATTTTACAGTAAAATAGCTTTGTAAAACCAACTATTCATGGCCTCGGTAGCGCAGGCGGTAGCGCGTCAGTCTAGTAAACTGAAAGTCGTGAGTTCAACCCTCACACGGGGCTATGTTTTATTTAGTCCTAACCCTAACTCGAGCCCTTGTTGGAAACCCTAGCCCCAGTTGGAAACCCAACTTTGAGAATGGTCAGACAGAAGTACCTTTTTCTTTTGATGAAGTTCAGTTTGATGGAAATGGCCGGTGGTTGAATCAATTTTACAGTAAAATAGAATTTTAAGACAGGTGCCACAAATTCTCGTTGGCGCAGGCGGTAGCGCGTCAGTGTCGTAATCTGAAAGTCGAGAGTTTGATCCTCACACGGTGCATGATTTATATATATTCCAACCCTAAATCTAGCCCTACCTGTAAACCCTAGTCCTAGTTGGAAATCCTAGCCCTAGCCTAGTTAAGTTTGATCAAAATGGGCGGTGGTTGAATCAATTTTACAGTAAAAAACAATTGCACAAATTGCAAATGCATAGCCTCGTTCGCGGAAGTGGTAGTGTGTCAGTCTCATAATCTGGAGGTCGTAAATTCGACCCTCACACAGGGCACACTTTTATATAGTCCTAACTCTAGCCCGAATTGGAAACCCTCATCCTCGTTGGAAGCCCCAGTTGGAAACCCTGGCCACAATTTGAAACCTTAGTTGGCTTCCCTAACCCGAGTTGGAAACCCTAGTTTCAGAATGCTCAGACTAAAAGTCACTTTATCTTTCTGTGAAGTTCAGTTTGATTGAAATGGCCGGTGGTTGGATCAATTTTACAGTAAAAAAGAATTGTAAAACTGTAAATGCACAGCCTCATTAATGCAGGTGCTAGCATGCCAGTCTCACAATCTAAAGGTCAAGAGTTCGGTCCTCAGGTGGGGCAGACTTTTTATATACCTAGTCCAAACTAGCCCTAACCCTAACTCTAGCCCTAGTTGGAAACCCTAGTCCTAGTTGGAAGCCTTAGTTGAAAACCCTATTTTCAGTAGGGAGCAGGTTGCTCAGACTAAAATAACTTTTTCTTCTTTTAAGGGGTAGGGCAGCAAAGTAAGCAGGGATTGTGAATATCAGCAAGCACAGGTTGCTCAACTGGAGTCAAGAGAAACAAATTAAAAATTGTACATCAGATGAAAAATGTGCCTCTTTCTTTTGGCTTTTGTCACTGACATTTGGGGTCACCACAACAAAGATCAAAACAGCACAAAAACAGTTTACCTATATTTTGTCACGTCTCGCCCCCAACTGCTCCACTATGTGTCTGTCTTGGTTTCTGTCTGTGTGCTCGCCCCTCCCCTCCTGTGTGCCCATGATCAGTGTGATTGTTCCCACCTGCCTCTCGTTACCTGTCGTGTATAAAAGTCCTGTCTGCCCCTCTCTCCCTGTCGGATCATTGGTTTTGGTTTTGGTTGCTGTCGTTCGGTGTTGGCGTGCTGTCTTGGTGCCGTCGTGTCCTGCTGTCTTCTTGTTTCACGTCCCGGTCAGTCAAGTTATTGTTTAGGTCATGTCAGTTTACCGAGTCTGTATTTTGAGTTGCTTCGGTGGACCCTGGTCCGGGCTGCACTTGGTCGTCCTGCTCCATGCTCCACACCCGACCGTGACATATTTTCCTCTTTCAATTTGATGATACACTAGACATGAATACCTGTTTAGATTTGAAATCTTATCCATTAGGCCAGATAGCCATACAGGAAATTCTGACAAGTGATAGCAGTGCAATGATTTTTGAGCATATACAGTAAATCTACAGCCTAGATTCAAGTGGAGTTAACTGACTGGATCAGAAGATTAAGGGGTTCAAGTCCCTTCGTTGTCAATTTAATGAATGTCAAGAGGAAAGTAGCCTAGTGGATAATGTGTCAAACATTAAATAATAGTTTTTATTTTGTTTCTGCATTACCCAATACATCTCCTTCACATTGTGACACATTCTCCCATTATCTGTCTGTGTTAGGTAGAGAAAAAGATTTTAAAGGAAAGGTAAGTATTGTTGTGTTGTGTTTTGTTGTATTGTGTGTTGTCATTACCGTATTTTCTGGACTATAAGTCACGTTTCTTTTCATAGTTTGGGTGGGGGGGCGACTTATACTGAGGAGCAACTTATACGTGATTTTTTGTCACAAATTTTCAAAATAAAAAAAAAAACGAAAAATGGATAAACGAACCGTGATGTAGCAAGGGATTACTGTAGTTTGAACTGCAAGTGACATCAGCGGCAAAGGATTCGATCACGGGATGACGAAGATGACGAAGGGCCCCATGTACTACCGGCATCTTTAGTGGCTTTGCTTGTAAGTGACACAGAGGACGAAGAGTTTTTTTTTTCCCAATGATCATCACACACACATCTGGGTGTGGTGAGATTTGTCCTCTGCATTCAACCCATCCCCGTGTGATTTTGATCCATCCCCTGGGGGAGAGGGGAGCAGTGAGCAGCAGCGGTGCCGCGCTCGGGAATCATTTGGTGATCTAACACCCAATTCCACCCCTTAATGTTGAGTGCCAAGCAGGGAGGCAATGGGTCCCATTTTTATAGGTATGACCCGGCCGGGGTTTGAACCCACAACCTTCCAGTCTCAGGGTGGACACTCTACCACTAGTTGGAAGGATTTAATGATTTGGAGTGACACAGAAGGTTTGAAAAACTATTATATGTTTCACGCACACCCGGTCCTATTCTATGGAGCTCTCTTCCACCTCTGTGGCTGGAAGTGCCACCTCCAGGGATGGAAGTCCACGCTGCCACACGCCTGGAAGTCGATGCCGGTGCTTGGGGCTGTGTGGCGGTGAACTGTTTATGTTATTGTTATTTGATATATTTGTCATTTTCAAAACTTGTTCAGGAAAAAAAATATTATTCAGTGGTAATGTTGGACGTTTTCAATAAATACAAATTCATACAGTTTTAGGGTTCTCAGGTTAAAAAAGGCAATGCATGCACGGGGGCCCCCAGGGCTGCGTGCTTAGTCCATTGCTCTTCACCCTGCTGACGCATGACTGCACTGCGACCTACAGCGACAACCGCATAGTGAAGTTTGCTGACGACACGACTCTGGTGGGTCTCATCACGAAGGGCGACGAGACTCGGTACAGGTCGGAAGTTGACCTTCTGACCATGTGGTGCAGGGACAACAACCTCCTGCTGAACGTCAATAAGACCAAGGAAATCGTTGTTGACTTCCGGAAGGGTCACACAACACACCTGCCGCTGATCATCGACGGTGCTGTGGTGGAGTGGGTGAGCTGCACCAAGTTCCTGGGGGTGCACATCAGTGAGGACCTCTCCTGGTCCGCAAACACCTCGTCACTGGCAAAGAAAGCTCAGCGCCGCCTGTACTTCCTGCGGAAGCTCAGGCGTGCATGTGCTCCTCAGGCAGTCCTGTCTACATTCTACCGTGGCACCATTGAGAGCGTCCTCACCAGTTGCATCGCTGTCTGGGGTGGTAACTGCACTGAACAGAACTTGAAGGCCCTGCAGCGCATAGTGAATACGGCTGGTAAGATTATTGGTGCTTCGCTCCCCTCCCTGAAGGACATTTACACCTCCCATCTCGCCCGCAAGGCAACCTCGATTGCCAGAGATGTGAGTCACCCGGCTCACTCTTTGTTTGACCTTCTGCCCTCTGGGAAGAGGTATAGGAGCCTGCGCTCCCGCACCACCAGACTCGCCAACAGCTTCTTTCTCCAGGCTGTTAGGGCCCTGAACTCGCTACCCCCTTCTGCGTAGCGTGCGGCACTGTTGCGCTATTTTCTGGAATGTCTGCTGTACGCACACTTGCTCCTTTTTTTGCTCCTCTTATTTATTTATTTATTTGTTGTGTTATTTATTCATTATTTATTCAGCACGCTTTTGTTATACTTGTTTACTTGTTTGTCTGTTGTGGGCCATGTCTTGTCACCATGGGATAGGGGGGAACGAAATTTCGGTTTCTTTGTATGTCTTCGGCATGTGGACAAATTGACAATAAAGCTGACTTTGACTTTGACTTTGACTTAAACAGTTCTACGAATCCTGTTTCATCCACTGAGTGTGTATGTGTGCCACACGTTTTTAGCAATTAAGCCCGTGACTGAAAATGGCGTGTGCGGTAAAGACGTCGGCCCATGATCAAGAAGGTGGTTCACCCCATGTGAGGCTCAGCCATTGCACTACGGTTGTGCTGACCTCTGCAAATTCCCCTACTGTGTGAATCTTGACTGCATTATTTCTGGTAGTGGGGGACTGTGTTCGCGCTCTCCTCTGGTCTTTCTGATGAAAACAAAAATTAAGCGCAGTAGTATGCACATGGAGTTTAAGTCTGCGATGCTGTGACACACTGAACGCTTTTGACTATGTAATTAACTGTACTCTGGAACTGTGTGTCAGGGTTCTCCAGATTATTCTTATCGTATGATTATGTTGGAATGCAGCCTGTAATAAATAACCTAGCTAGATTAGTTTTATGCTTATGTTGGAATGCAACCTGTGATAAATCACCTAGCGTGTCCCATCCTACACAAAGTCGTAAAACACCCCTTGCTATGTTTTGACTAGAGGTCAAGGGCTTTCTCTATTCAGTCCACTCTTACCCCCACCCTGTTTCTCTTAATAAAAATGCTCTTGCAGGAGGCGAGAGTCAGACCTCCATTCGAACATCGCTGTACGCACAGCGACGAATGGACTCTCCACCTGCAGGTGTCTAAAGGGACTTACTCGTCTCCCGTGTGGTTCTTGCAAAATAAGTTGGACTGAGCGAATCTCTAACACTGTGCATTTGCTCGCTAAACTGTATTCACCAAATTAGCAAATGCAAAATAATATGTAATTACCACGTTCCTGACTCGTCATATGATATGAACGTATCAAAACCTTTTTGTCGGCTGTAGGTCTGTCTTTTTAAGAATGCGCCCGATTGTTGTTCCTCATACATCACAAGTATGGATTTCTAGAAAACAACTTTTACTTTCTAAAGTAAAATGACAGAAATATTTTCTAATGTCAAATATCAAACGCCACCAACGCAGTGGAGGTGAATTACACTCCAAACCATGCCAGCAACGTCAAAAGCCTCAATTATTTGCGACACAAGGGAGACATAGAGCATTTCCGAAGTTTGAAAAATCATTTGAGAAATTACGATCGTATTTTGTTTCCCGATTTGTGTTGAATAAAGTTATGAAATTACAAATTTTCAAGTAAAACACAGGGATGGGATCATTTCCCGTTCTCTCAGACCAAAAGTACACGTACCAAGACATACAACTGTTTTTACCATCAATAATCAAAATAGACGCCCAATATAATTGAAAGAACGAGCGCCATCAGTGTTCGATCAGATACCTACAATCCTGTGCGCCAACAATGTTTAAAGTAAGTGAGACATTTATGAACACAAAATACTCGTTTAAACATTCTATTTTGCTTGAGTCCTTGTAAGTATAGTAAATCCATCAACTTCTATTGTTTGTATTAGAAGGAATGGTTGCTGCAATTTGAGTGTGAGACCGCCTGTGAATTTAGTGAGACCAGCAGTGGGGTGGCCCGTTTTGACTCAGATTTTCAGATCACTCGTTTCTCTTCAGATCGAATAAATCTTTCGCCTTTTACTAAAGATTTCTGTGGAGAGGAACAATAAAGAGTATACCATTTCCGTGGAGAGGAACAATAAGAGTATATCTCAATTTGTTGATGCTCTGCGAAAGAATATCAATATTGCAACGGATAGCCGCCTATATCATACTCCGTGCAACAATCATACGTTCACATAATTCATACCGGCACGTGTGAACATGTTCACATAAACAGAGAAATTATGCCGAGTGCAGACAGACAATCACGTTTAAAACCTCGTTTATCATCCATCCATTTATCCATCCTATTCCGCTTATCCGGGTTGGGTCGAGGGGGAGACCGCTTTAGGAGGGACTCCCAGGCTTCCCTCTCCCCAGCCACTTCATCCAACTCAACCCGGGGAATCCCAAGGCGTTCCCAGGCCAGCCGAGAGACATAGTCTTTCCAGCACGTCCTGGATCGCCCGCGAGGTCTCCTACCGGTGGGACATGTCCGGAACACTTCCAAAGGGAGGCGTCCAGGAGGCATCCTGATGAGATGCCTGAGCCACCTCATCTGGCTCCTCTCACCGTAGAAGAGCAGCGGCTCTACTCCGAGTCCCTCCCGGATGACCAAGCTTCTCAAGGGAGAGCCCGGACACCCTGCAGAGGAAACTCATTTCGGCCGCTTGTATTCTGGAAGAAGCTAGCTCTTGGGACATGGAATATCACCTCTCTGGCTGGAAAGGAGCCCGAGCTGGTGTGCGAGGCAGAAAAATTCTGACTAGATATAGTCGGACTAGCCTCCACGCACAGTTTGGGTTCCGGTAGAAGCCCTCTCGAGAGGGGCTAGACTCTCTTCCACTCTGGAGTTGCCCACGGTGAGATGTGTCGAGCAGATGTGGTGGGTATACTTATTGCCCCCCCGGCTGGGCGTCTGCACATTGGGGTTCACCCCGGTGAACGAGAGGGTAGCTTCCCTCCGCCTTCAGGTGGGGGGACGGGTCCTGACTGTTGTTTGTGTCTATGCCCACCCTTCGTGGAGTCCCTGGAGGAAGTGCTGGAGAGCGCTCCTTCTGGGGACTCCATCGTTCTACTGGGTGACTTCAATGCTCACGTGGGCAATGGCACCAGGACTTTGTAGTTGTGTCATCAGATTTGCGGCCGCATGTTTTGGACACTCGGGAGAAAAGAGGGGCGGAGCTGTCAACTGATCACCACCTGTTGGTGGGTTGGCTCCGATGGTGGGGGAAGATGCTGGTCCGACCTGGAAGACCCAAACACTCTGTGAGGGTCTGCTGGGAACGTCTGGCAGAATCTCCTGTCAGGAAGAGCTTCAACTCCCACCTCCGGCAGAGCTTTTCCCACGTCCCGGGGGAGGCGGGGGTCATTGAATTTATATAACTCGACCTCTACGTTTTAAGCTTGATGAGCCAAAATATCAGATCTTGCTCTTGTTTCCTACCGTTTTAGCCTATTTGTTTTATCCAAATCTGTTCAATCTCTGATTATAATCTGTAGCCCTACGTATTTTTCAAATTTTTATTTATTTATTTATCAAATCTCCTCAGTTCTGTCAAACTCAGTGCACAATGAACCTCCCTTCCACTTTGAACCAAGCTTCACCAAATTTGGGAACGCCGTAGCAAGGAGTGCGATTTGGTTGTCGGACACTCCAAGTCCATATCTTTTTGCCGCACTTCACCCTCTCAAGTTGGTGTTCTTTTGTTGTTGCTTCAGAGCGACCCCATCCATCACTCTTGAATGAGTCCATTGTTCAAATGAGTCAATTTTCATCATTGTGAGTTCCTCCGCTTTTCACTGTCTTTTCTCGTCCCCGAGGATGTTGTCTGTCCTCCGGAGTGTACTTGTCCTCCTCCAAGCACAACAGCAGTCTTTTCTTGTCCTTCGCCAAAGGTCAAAGGTGCTTCAGAGCCAGGCACCATTTTGTAGTTGTTCACGGCTGCAGGCGAAGTCTCGGATTGGGTTTCAGGGACTCTGACACTGAGAATGACAGGCTGGGACATCAAACTTGTAAGACTATTTCCAAATGTAGCTGCTTCCATCAATTTGCTGGTAACGTTTATTTACCAAACTTCAAATTCTCCTAATAACAGCGGTCTCGGTTTTATATCGTAAATCCTGCAACTCATCCTATTTTTGAGCTACATTTTATCTATAGTTCCAATTTAATCGGACAGTATGTTGTCTTCAGTATCATTATTGAAAATCAACTCATCGAGGTCTGCTTTCCACATCAAGCCCTGATCTGTATGTCTTGACCTCTCACATGTTATTGTCATGCTTGCTCAAAAATGTGACTTAGAGTATGGTGCTGTGAATTCTCAATCTCCCCAATGAAATTGGATCCCACCTCGTAGTTCTTATCGTTCTCATGTTCCTGTTAGCCTGCAATTGTCCAAATCAAAAATGTTTTCTTTTAACTGTCTTTCTTTTGAACCTCTAAATCTCTCGTGTTGCTAACCTATCTACACCAGAACAAAAAAATTACCACAATATAACACCAAATGTATTTGAAAATTCATTGTCATAACGTGTTGTATTATTACTATCTTCCACTATCTGTCCTACTCACTCCCCCCTTTTTGAGGCTTGGCAACGCCCATGCCTCACACCTTGACAAACTTTTTGGGAGAATGCGTTCTTTACTACATACGATTCCATCATCATTTAAGTTGACTTTCTTTCCAAAACGCTTCTCAATTTCTCAGTTCACACATCTTCTGCATGTGTTACTGGTTCTCCAGTTTTTTTTCTTCTAGTTAATTATCAATCCAAAAGCTATGTGTTTCTTTCTAACATTCAACCTGCTCAAAATCACTCTTTCATCGAAGTCGCTCTACTAATTTTCTATAGTAGTCGCCAACGACTTCAACCATTCAACCTGTAATTTCTTTTCATTCAGGCTATCATTCATCAATGTTCATTTGCATCTCACACGCAGTCTCCAAAAAGGAGTCTTTCTATCACATTGGTCCCAATTCATCCAAGCTCACCACACAACATTCATATATCATTTTCAACTCAGGTTTCCTGGTAGAACAATCCACCAATTCAAAAAAACTTAACTAAAACAAACAATTGGCAAATTAATCTGAATTTCTTTTCTTTGTTTTTAAATTTGAAGAACTCAATCTCTCAGATTTAGCTTGCATTTAAAAGTTTGCATAATCTTATAACACAACCAATCAATTATTCCTATTAAATGTAGCATTGCAAAATCTTAAATTCACAATTTAGCTTCTCCCAATTCCTGAAAGCATGTTCTGTTGTTTTGTTAACTCAGAATTTCTCATGAGGGCTTGACACTAACATGCACTAGTGTGGATTAGTTTCTGTTCGCAAACAGATTTCTCTCTTTTTCTTTCATTTTTATCTGTCAAAATTGTTTCTGTTCTGCGGTGTAAATTGAATAGACCACAGTCTAGCAAATTTTTTTATACTAAAACTTTAGCCAATGTTCATCATTTTAACATATACGCACACACATGCACAGCTCTCGCATGCAAAAGGTAGTTCCCAGCACCAATGATTCGTCACAGGCTGGCCATTTCCTGTGGTCGATCATGAGCTGGTCCCTCCCATGCACACGAGGACAGCACATTCTACTTTTATTTATTTATCTTCTAGAAGCAAGTTGCATTTCTTTACCACTTGATTTGCATATTTTAACTTCAGTGTAACACAATTTGATCCCTATTCATTTGTAATTGGGCCTACAAACAGCATTGTCATACTTCTTGTGTGGACAGGGGCTCTAACAATCTAAAACGATTTTTGATAACCTGACAATGACATGTTTTGCTGTCATATGGGAGAGGTTTCAGATCTTTTAAATTTCGATACATGATTTGCATAGGACCGGAAACTCCTCTTGCCCCTTGCTTGAGCCGCGGCTTGAGCTGCGGCCTTGCACCTGCTCACAGGGGCCTTATTGTCTCCTGGTCTGACAAACACTTGTGACCGCATCAGTTTTCATCTTTCTAGCTTTTGTCTCTTGAATTCGTTCTCATCTCTTTGTTAAGATTTCAACCACACTCTAGCACTTCTACCACTTCAGCATGTATTCCATACAATTAAGAAATCTACTTGCCATGAACTTCTCGTTTTAAAGAAGAGCAGAGCAAGAGATTTACCGTTCTTTTTTCCCATCTTAATTTCAGTAGTTTAAGGTTTTACATTTTTTTTCCAATTTTTTTTCTTTGAGGATCCTCAATGCAGGTTTAAATTGACCTTTCGACAGATTACTAGCCTGTTTTATTGCCGTGGATCAACGCTAGAACTGCTTCTTAGTCAATTTATCCTACCAGTCACACACTCAATCACGCAAGTTATCCCTGCCTACGCGAAGTCCTCCTTTTAAAAAAAAAAGGAGCTGCTTCATCCAGTGAGGGGACTCTACAACACCCCCCACCTTCCCTGGGAACTAAAGACAAAAGTCCTTGTCCCCAGCCCTGCCAACGCGAAGTCCTCCTTTTTTTTAAAAAAAAGGAGCTGCTTCATCCAGTGAGGGGACTCTACAACACCCCCCACCTTCCCTGGGAACTAAAGACAAAAGTCCTTGTCCCCAGCCCTGCCAACGCGAGGTTGTACTCCCTAGAACAGTGGTCGTCAAATAATGATTCACGGAGGTACTGAGATTTTAAAACAGTTTGAGAACCACTGCTCCAAAAGAGACACCTCATCCAGAGGGGGACTCTACAACACCCCCTCCTTCCACAAAACTTATTCCTGTGCACTTCTTCCTTTTTACGCGTTTCACAAGCAACAACACAATCACACAACTTCAGGCCTTTAACTTACTTGTCCCCTGGTTCGTTGCACTGCCGGGTCCCGTCAATCCACCTCTGTCAGACGAAGGCAGACCTAAGATGCTGGCCCAGCGAAGAATTCTCTTCCCAGGACTTTCTCTTCCAGGTCCTCCTAATGGACGCTGGCTTGTCGACAATGCAGCACGTCCTCCTTCGCCGGTCAGATGGTGGGTATGAGGATCCCGGGTTTCGGCACCAAAATGTTAGAGATTTGCTCACTCCAACTTATTTTGCAAGAACCACACAGGAGACAAGGCAAGTTCTTTTAGACACCTGCAGGTGGAGAGATCACTCGCTTCAGGAATGAAATCTGCCCTCCTTCCTGCACGTGGATATTTATTAAGAGAAACAGAGTGGGGGTATGGGTAGGCTGGCTAAAGCCCTTGTCCTCTAGTCTAAACATGTCAGGGGATGTTTTACGACCTTGAGATAAGGAGGACAAGGTAAGGTATTTATTACCTGTTGCGTTCCAACATAATCCTACGATAAAGATAACCTGGAAAACCCTAACACTAGTGCTGTGTTGCATTGGTGTGTGCATGAGGAGGCGGAGCTTCGCTACCGCCAGCTGACGCAAGAATATCAAGCGCTGCAACGAGCCTACGCGCTTCTCGCCCAGACCAGCGGAGGGGACTACGACGCCGAGAAGGAGATCAAGGTGGCGCCCCTTCCCGCAACCCCCGGCCGGGTCGCAGCCTCCCCGTTCTCACCCAGCCTCGGGTGTTCTCTGGTCTGAAAGGAGGAGGAGGAGCCTCCCTCCTCCTCCTTTCAGACCAGAGAAAAGCTGATGGTAGAAATGGGTCACTATCAAAGCAGAGTAGCAGATCTGGAGTCAGCGCTGAAGCAACAAGGACAGGTAAGCTCATCAATGAGCACACCTTTTTCTCAGACAAAATAGCTACATTCTTCAGTCATTCATTCGTCTGGCATTACTGGACCAACCCCTCCCTGAACGTGGCTGGGAAAATGCGGAGAAAAGCAAATGTCATTTTCCAGTCAAACAAAGAATTTGTGGATGAAAATGACACAACATTCCAAAGCTGTCCACGCGTTTGTCTCTTCTAGAATGTCAAGTGGGTGGAGGAGAAGCAGCTGCTGCGTCAGAGCAATCAGCAGTTGGCCGAAAAGGTGACGGAAAGAAAGGCGCTGGGCGGAGTCGCTTGGCGTCACACCCGTCGGGAAGCCCCGCAGATGAGGTCTGACTGTCTTTTCAGGTCAGGCGGATGGAGGCGGAAGAAGCGCGTCTGAAAGAGCACATCCAGGATATCCGAGACCAAAACGAACTGCTTGAGTTCCGCACCCTGGAGCTGGAGGTGGGAAGACTCGCACAAGCGTGTTGAGGCCAGAGATGTGACAGACGGACGGACGGACGGATGCATGCCTCTGCCTTTCAGGAGAGGGAATGGCGCTCCCCCGTCTTGAAGTTTCTGCAAGTCCGTTTCCCAGACAGCCTCAGCCCTTTGCAGATCTACTGCGAGGCCGAGGGCGTGAGCGTACGTAAGGCGTCCCTCGCAACCCTAACCTTAACCCGAGGTCCCAGAACACCTTACATTGCTCCTTGCGCCTTTCCCCCGGACATCGTCATCAGTGATCTGATGAAGAAGCTGGACATCCTGGGCGATAACGCCGTAAGTGTATGTCGAACTCCTTATGTTCGCACTCCACGAGACTCGGCGGCTCAAATGTGACTTTTGGAAGGCTTTGCGCTGAAAGAAGCTTGTTGACGCTGTGCCTTTGGGCTCTTGCAGAATCTCACCAACGAGGAGCAGGTGGTCGTGATTCACGCCAGGACCCTTCTCACCCTAGCCGAGAAGGTAACGGGCACGTCCACGCACGCTCTCGCATTCTGCTTATGTGACAGCAGCCTTTCCTCAGTGGTTAGAATACATCAAAGTGACCAAGTCAGCACTTCAACAGTAGATGTTGGACATTGAAAGTGAGAAGGTAGACAGACACGCGACATCAGCCAAGGGGAACTCCGGCAATGTGCCCCAACAATTCTGACCTTGAGCTGTGCTAGGATATGTTCTGTAAGCAGAAGGGCTACCTGGATGAAGAGTTGGACTTCAGGAAGCGTTCCATGGACCAGGCTCATAAGGTAAGCCGCCCTCAAATCTCCCGCCGGACCACTGATGGACGAGGATTGCGGCCCAGAGGATCCTGGAGCTGGAGGCCATATTGTACGAGGCGCTACCGCAGCGGGACTGGCCCGCCACGGACGGCGAAAAAGCCAGCCACGCTGGCGTGAATGACGTGCTGACGCCGGATCAGAGAGAAGAGCTTAGGAGCGCCGTGGACCAATGGAAGCGAGCCCTGATGTGCGAGTTAAGGGAGCGCGACGCTTGCATCCTCCAAGAGAGAATGGATCTGCTGCACAGCGCGCAACAGGTAAGGGCCCAAAGCCAGCCCGGCACTTACTTGCACGCTTACTGGCTTTTGAAGGCCGCTTTCCATTTCTCCGTCCTAGAGGAACAAAGAGCTGAAAGAATTCATCGAAGCTCAGAAGAGACAAATCAAACAATTGGAGGAGAAGTTTCTGTTTCTCTTTCTATTCTTCTCCTTGGCCTTCATTCTGTGGCCCTAACACCAGCTGGTGAGTGAGCTCCAGCGGCACCGCACTCGACACTTCCGATACACCGCCAGCCGGTCTCAGACGTTGGCAGACGCTCCGATGCCGACGTATACCCCCCGCCACAGTGACAGAGGCACCGCGTCACACCGGCGCTCATCCAATCAGAAGGCAGGAAAGGCAAATTCACATGCAGGGCACTCTTGAACCAGAAGAGAGCGCCACAAAAAACGGTTGTTGCCCCAAACGCGCACTAAAAAGGGTCAGAATAACAAGAGTCCCACCGGCCAGCCGGGGCCACCCGTCCATCCATTTCTTCAGGGGGGAAAAAAATTGGAGTCACCGGTGAGTACATTTTGCATTTAGCTCTGCTTTTCTGCTTCTGTCTTCAAGTGTGTGGCATCCTGCGACCAAAGATTCAGCCAACCCCAAAGCGGTTGACCTCAACGTCCCACCACCATGCCGACCAGAGCAGGTGACGTGATGCTTTGGACATCCTTCCGTCTCAGATGCCCAAAAGTACTCTTTGCCACATCTGCGGCAATACGGTGTCTTTTCAAAGGTGCAAATAAATCCAGCGTGGGCGGAACACGCACTGTTAGAGATTTGCTCACTCCAACTTATTTTGCAAGAACCAAACAGAAGACAAGCAAGTTCTTTTAGACACCTGCAGGTGGAGAGTCCATTCGTCGCTGTCTGAACAGCGATTATCGAATGAAGTCTAAAAATCTCCTCCCTGCAAGGGCATATTTATTAGGAGGAACAGAGTGGGGGTGAGTGGACAGGTTTGGTGAACCCCCGGGCTCTGATAAGATCAGAGCAGGGGGTGTTTTACACTGTTGTGGGAAACAGAACAACTTTGATTGCTTCCCCTGCAGCTGGTCAATCAAGCAGAGGAAGCAACCACTTCATCTTACTCTGCATTGTGAGGGCAAGACGTGATTGATTTAATCATTACATTGTGAGGGCAAGACAAGATTGATTTAATCATTACAGTCTACATTCCAACATAATCCTACGATAAAGATAACCTGGAAAACCCTAACATCTCCCTCCTGTTTTATCATATGATTATGCCACCCCAAACAACAACGATAAGCAAGAAGAAAAAAAAAAAAACACATATATATATATATATATATATATATATATATATATATATATATATATATATATATATATATATATATATATATATATATATACGTATAATGAAGAAAGTAGAATGGTAAAAATAAAAACAACAAACAATGATAGCAACACTTTCCAGTGAAGATGAGGCATTACCTCAATACCCCAGATCAAACTTATTGTGTAAGCGAAAAACCTGCTGGCCAGATGTCATTAGCAGGAAAATTCTTACACGGCCCCGTTGCCACAGGCGACCAGAATGCTATCAATAAAAAAGAAAAAGAAAAACACAGAAACAGTACATCTGAGGGAAGAGCGCAAGGACAACTTTGTCTCCGACGGACCATACTTTATGGTCATCTGGAACGTTCGCACCCCAGACAGGGTCATGAGGGTCAAAGGTTGCAACTGCTCTGCGTCGAGTCCAGAAGAGTTGTGTGCTCCTGTCAGCTGATGATGCCATATCCTGTAGGTGTGGTCTGTCACCCACACTGGTGCACACACTCCTGTCCAGTTGGCGGGCAGCATCGGATAAACCTTGTGACCACAAAGCCACCAGCCATTCTGTATGAAGTATGTTCCGTTTGATGGTGTAGCCATGTTGGTTGGAGAGCCCTGACCACCTGAAATGGCTCTCTTATCTTGACACTCATCGGTGATGTCCAGAGCTCCCATCCAGTTTCCTCCTGGAGAGCAGTCGTCGTTAATGCAGACGTGGGTCTTGTTACCTTGGATGTAACATGTGTAATTCACTCCAGCTGGTCTCTCTGTGTAGGCCACTTGTGGTATTGTTCGTCCTTTAACAGTCACATTGAGATTTGCCCAGAAGTGTTCATCATAGGCACCGTCTGCAAGTCCAGAGTGGGATGGGTCGGCATCACTGATTGTGACTGCTCGGCGTTGATATCCAACTCCTCCCATGGATGCCATACGTTTCGCTTCAGTGACATTCATTGCTCTGGCCTCCAAGCGAACTTGCGTGGAGGAAGGGGGGAGTTTCGAACACGCATAGCACGCCTCCTGTGTGTGAGCTCTCACAGTGAACCTGAGGGTTGTCCACCTGTGAGGGGGAGAGATCAGGCGGCAGTAAATTTGCATTGGACACATCTTTCAGTTTGAGCGTCCTGATTAGATAATCTGCCCAGGACTGCTCTTCATCTGTTGCTTGCAACTCTCGTAGTCAATTGTAGTGCCCATTTAACTGGCAAACAGGAGTTTTTTTTTTTTTTTTTTTTTTTTTGTTTGTTTGTTTTTTGTTTTGTTTTGTTTTTTTTTTTGAAACAAGCTCTACAAAAAAAAAATGTTTGTTTTGTTTTGAAAATATTTTGAATATGAATCAAATCCATATGTTGTATAAAGCTGACTGACCTGCCCCACTATCCCTCCTCTTGAGCCATGTGACGCGCACCATGGCTCAATATTGCAGCCCATTTGCATAGGTTCTTTGGTAGGGTAGGTCATTTATAGATGCCCTTCTCTAATCTTGCCCCTGTTTTGACAACTAGCTTAGCAAGTAAATGGATGGCCTCCCCGAATGGGGAGCGACTCAGCTAGCAAATGATTACACATTTTCACTTTGTTGTAGTTTCTTTAGTTACTTTTCAATCGTTTTCTCATTGTTTATCACAAGAATCTTAGAAATTTGAATACAAATCAAAACGTATGTTTTATTTTACTCAATTGTATGATTTAGAGAATCCATATGTAGTAAAGTTTTGTAGTACTACATATGATTTCATCATCATTTAGTTTGACTTTCTTTCCAAAACGCTTCTTAATTTCTCAGTTCACACATCTTCTACATGTGTTACTGGTTCTCCATTTTTTTTCTAGTTAATTATCAATCCAAAAGTTACGTGTTTCTTTCTAACATTCAACCTGCTCAAAATCATTCTTTCATCAAAGTCGCTCTACTAATTTTCCATAGTAGTCGCCAACGACTTCAACCATTCAACCTTTCATTCAGGCAATCATTCATCAATGCTCATCATATGTATCTCACACAGTCTCCAAAAAGGAGTCTTCCTATCACATTGGTCCCAATTCATCCAAGCTCACCACACAACATTCATATATCATTTTCAACTCAGGTTTCCTGGTAGAACAATCCACCAATTCAAAAAAACTTAACTAAAACAAACAATTGGCAAATTAATCTGAATTTTTTCTTTGTTTTTAAATTTGAAGAACTCAATCTCTCAGATTTAGCTTGCAATTAGAATTTTGCATAATCTTATAACACAACCAATCAATTATTCCTATTAAATGTAGCGTTGCAAAATCTTAAATTCACAATTTAGCTTCTTCCAATTCCTGAAAGCATGTTCTGTCATTTTTTTTTTTTTTTTTTTTTTTTTCTTCGAATTTCTCATGTGGGCTCGACACTTAACATGCACTAATGTGGATTAGTTTCTGCTTGCAAACAGATTTCTCTCTTTTTCCTCTCATTTTTATCTTTCAAAATCATTTCTGTTCTGCGGTGCAAATTGGATAGACCACAGTCTAGCAAAATTTTTTTTTTTTTTTTTTTTTTTATACTAAAACTTTAGCCAATGTTCATCATTTTAACATACGCACACACATGCACAGCTCTCGCACGCAAAAGGTAGTTCCCAGCACCAATGATTCGTCACAGGCTGGCCATTTCCTGTGGTCGATCATGAGCTGGTCCCTCCCATGCACACGAGGACAGCACATTCTAATTTTATTTATTTATCTTCTAGAAGCAAGTTGCATTTCTTTACCACTTGAACTCTCAACTTCCTTTCTACTCCATACTTTCTCTTCCACTTCGGCATATATTGCATACAATTAAGAAATCTACTTGCCATGAACTTCTCGTTTTAAAGAAGAGCAGAGCAAGAGATTTACCGTTTTTATTTCCCATATTAATTCTAGTAGTTTTAGATACAATCTCCTTGTCTCAAAAATATTATTATTATTATTATTACTATTATTACTTATTTATTTCTTTAACTATTGCTTTGAGGATCCTCAATGCAGGTTTAAATTGACCTTTCAACAAATTACTAGCCTGTTTTTTTGCCATGGATCAACGCTAGAACTGCTTCTTAGTCAATTTATCCTACCAGTCACACACTCAATCACACTAACTCCAGCGCTTTTTTAGGCCTCATGGCTCGGACAAACCAAAGCCGTATCTCATAGCTCGGATAAACCAAAGCCGAATCTCATAGCTCGGACAAACCAAAGCCGAATCTCATAGCTCGGACAAACCAAAGCCGAATCTCATAGCTCGGACAAACCAAAGCCGAATCTCATAGCTCGGACAAACCAAAGCCGTATCTTTAGCGCTTTAACTTACTTGTCCCCTGGTTCATTGCACCGCCGGATCCCGTCAATCCACCTCTGTCAGACGAAGGCAGACCTAAGATGCTGGCCCAGCGAAGAATTCTCTTCCCAGGACTTTCTTTTCCAGGTCCTCCTAATGGACGCTGGCTTGTCGACAATGCAGCACGTCCTCCTTCGCCGGTCAGATGGTGGGTATGAGGATCCCGGGTCACGGCACCAAAATGTTAGAGATTTGCTCACTCCAACTTATTTTGCAAGAACCAAACAGAAGACAAGCAAGTTCTTTTAGACACCTGCAGGTGGAGAGTCCATTCGTCGCTGTCTGAACAGCGATTATCGAATGAAGTCTAAAAATCTCCTCCCTGCAAGGGCATATTTATTAGGAGGAACAGAGTGGGGGTGAGTGGACAGGTTTGGTGAACCCCCGGGCTCTGATAAGATCAGAGCAGGGGGTGTTTTACACTGTTGTGGGAAACAGAACAACTTTGATTGCTTCCCCTGCAGCTGGTCAATCAAGCAGAGGAAGCAACCACTTCATCTTACTCTGCATTGTGAGGGCAAGACGTGATTGATTTAATCATTACATTGTGAGGGCAAGACAAGATTGATTTAATCATTACAGTCTACATTCCAACATAATCCTACGATAAAGATAACCTGGAAAACCCTAACACGCACGTCTTCGTTTTTTCCCGCTTTGTTTGTGTGTGTGTGTGTGGGGGGGGGGGGGTTGTGCGTGTTGGCTTCACTTGAGTTCAATTTGGTATTTTGGTCAAAAGCGCATGTGGTGAAATTCCACAAAGTAGGATGGGCAAACACATTCCAGTAAACTATTAGTGTCAATTGGGCTCTCGAAATGGCAGGGAAAAGATGCACAGCAAAACGGAAATATGTAGATGAACACAGGACGTTTTTATCAGAGTGGGAAAGTTTCTATTTTTTGTTGAACGTGATGGCAAACCATTCTGCCTGATATGTCAGACCTCAGCGCATTTCAAAGATTCAAATCTTCAGCGCCATGCACTTCAGCTCACTCCATGGCTAACATTGATCAGGCGTCGAACCCGCAACATCATGCTTAAGAGGTGGACATGCTAACCAGTGCGCCATTATGTCAACGCATAATAACTAAGTCTACTGATCAAAACAGCGGTTACTATATGACGTCGCTACGTCGTGGTCAAGTGACGCAGACAAGACATCAATGGACGGACCTTCCTCCGAAATTAGAATCCGTGGGCAGAGTTAACTTGTTTAAAAGGGAGTGGGCAGAAGAAATATTTAATTTATTTAAATCTATTTTGAGTGCACACCATTATGCCAATGCATAACAACTGTAAATCTACTAAATGGAATGTCTGCTGTACGCGCACTTGCTCCTTTTTTTTCTGCTCCTCTTACTTATTTATTTATTGTTGTGTTATTTATTCATTATTTATTCAGCACGCTTTTGTTATACTTGTTTACTTGTTTGTCTGTTCATTGTTCTTCATGTCTTGTCACCGTGGGATAGGGGGGAACGAAATTTCGGTTTCTTTATGTGTCTTTGGCATGTGGAGAAATTGACAATAAAGCTGACTTTGACTTTGACTTTGAAAACAAAACAGCGGTTGCTATAGGACATCTGCCACGTTGTGGTCACGTGACAGACGTGACGTCGATGGGCGAAACTTCCGCCGGAATTCAAATCCGCGGGGAGAGTTAACTTGTTTAAAAGGGAGTGGGCAGAAGAATTATTTAATTTATTCAAATCCATTTGGAGTGTGCGCCATTATGTCAATGCATAACAACTGTAAGTCTACTAAACAAAACAGCGGTTGCTATATGACGTCTGCCACGTCGTGGTCACGTGACGCGGATGTGACGTCGACGCCTACTTTAAATCCCACCGATCACAGGACCCCTCGGCTGCATAACCGCGCCCCCTTCCCAACCAATCGGATTTGCTATACGCGAAAACGACGCCAATGGGCGGGCTCTTCCGCCAGAATTTAAATCCGTGGGCGTGGCTCGCAACAGGAAGTAGGAAAATGTTGACAAAGACACAGCGGATGGTAACATACGACTAACGAGAGAAATATTTTTATTTTCTGCTTGCAACTGGACCGTCCAGAGTGTACACGGTAAGTACAACTCATCGTTTTTAAAAAGAAGTACTTTTGTTGCCCTGAAAAGCGAGTGAGTGTGGCGTTTGGGGGGGAACGTCGAATTTCGACGATTATTTCGACTGGTCAACGGTTGTAAATGATTGCGTTGATTAAAAACTTTATTTAACTCTACTCTTAACTTTGCCGTTTCAGATATGCGGGTATTACACCGCGGAAATGACGTCAATAGGCTGAACTGTCACCAAAATTCAAATCTGTGGGCGCAATGGCCTTGAGCGAGACAACGGATACAAACACGACGACTATCAACAGAAATATCTTTATTTTCTGCTTGCAAGTGGACCGTCTAGAGCACATATGTCAGAGTCAAGGCCCGCGGGCCACATCCGGCCCGCGAGAAGGTTTTGTACGGCCCCTGGGATGATCTTGATTTATTATTAGAACCGGCCCGCAGACCGCAGCAAGCCGGCAGCCCGCAGATCTTTCACACGCACCAATACTATATTTTCCCACAATGCAACGCTGAAGCACCGAGCAGTAGGCTGCTTGATTTCAGTGTTTATTAGCAAAGCAGTCGTCAGCATAACTGTAAAATTAACCCTCAGATACCCATCATAAATGGCAAAAAGGAAGGTGGACACTGAGAACCGGGGGTTTCAAACAAGGTGGGAGTCGGAGTATATGTTCGCGGAGGTAGCTGGAAAATCTGTGTGTCTTCTGTGTGGAGAAAGTGTGGCGGTACTGAAAGAGTATTATCTGAGACATTATGAAACGGAACACGCGGACAAAAACAAGAATATAGACATGGAACAAAGGCTACAGAAGGCCGAGGAATTAAAACGAGGCCTCAAATCTCGACAGGCTCTGTTCTAAAAAGCCAAAACACAAGGCTAGGCTGCTGTCAAGGCCAGTTTTATTTTGGCAGAAGAGATCGCTAAATTAGCCCGGCCATTTAAGGAGGGGGATTTCATCAAAAACTGTCTGATTAAAGTTTGTGTTTTTACTCAGTTCAAGTTTAAAAGTTAAAGTTTAATATTTTTTTCACTGCATGTTACTTATCCTTGAGGAAAGTGTTGTTTTTGATTAACAGATTTCTGCACTTTATTTTATTGTATTTCAATCCAATTATATTTTTAAAATATTTCAGTTGAGTGGATAATAGAAAATTGCTATTATTTTTTTCTTTGAAGTAAATTTAGCTCACTTTTGCTAAAATAGAAAATATAGGTTACTGGTGGTGCCTTGAATAATACAGGTTTCTTTCATTTAATGTTCATGTTATGGGGATTTTTATATAAAGGAAATTTGTCTTTTCTGTCTGTTGAAAATTAAAGATTATTGACAAAGCCATAAGAAAATATTGCTTTATTTATCTGATCATATTGGAATATATTTGTTAGGTTTTCAGTAGGTTCAATTAGGTTCACTAGACTACATGCGTCATTTAAAAAAAAAATTCAATGAACATTCGATCAGTCCGGCCCTCGGCTTGTAGCTAAATTTTTTATTGGGCCCTCCGTCCATTTGACTTTGACACCCCTGGTCTAGAGCGTACACGGTAAGTACAACTCATTGTGTTTAAAAATATTTACGTTTGTGTAGTTTGCGTTGCGTTACATCTGTGAATGTTGGTTGAGGCTAAATGTTAATGTTCAATTTCCTTCCTTTAGGTTCCACGGTGTTTGTTGGCTGTAAGTTTTCCACTGCAAGAAGAGGCTCGTATCATTGACCAGGAGCGAGCTACAAGTATCATTGACCAGGAGCGAGCTACAATGGTGAGTAGCCATAACATTCATGTTAAACACTTCCTATTTCATGTCTAACAGTACTTGATTTAACAAATAACCATAAATAAATACAGTGTGGGCACTGAAGTTAACATATGTGATTATACTGCCTAATCCGTCACCGAGTATATTGTTGCAAAGTAATAAAAGATCCAAAGTTGTAATTCAGAATAGTTTTCAAAAGAAGGCCATTAGAATTATATACAAGTCTGATTACCCTGAACATAATAACAAGCTATTAATTAAATCACAAATTCTTCAACTCAAAGATTTGGTAGATTATCAGACAAATAATGTCTAACAGTAATTGATTTAACACATCACGATAAGTAGATTGAGTGTGGGCACTCTCAAGTTAACATATGTGATTATACTGCCTAATCTGTTACAGAGTATGTTGTTGCCAAGTAATGTAGAATAGATCCAAAGTAGTAATCCAGAATAGTTTTGAAAAGGCCATTAGAATAATAAACAAATCTGATTACCTTGAACATAGTAACAAGCTAAGTGTTTAATATGTCCTATGAAGTCAAAATTGGGCACCATCATGTGGTGAAATTTGGAATTGCATCACATCCAATTTTGCCTGGGAACAAACAGATTAAATAAATCTTAGTTTTGAATAAGCCACTCCTTCTCAAACAAGTAAACTCTGCCCATTTTGCGCAGTAGATGTTCTGTTAATATCTAGTATTTATACAAAGTCATAATTTAAATTGCTTTCAACCTTCATTCATCGGTTCAACCAACATTACTCGCTCTTATTACCAATTTGTATCGATTTAACTAAGCGTTTAATACTTCCTATCAGGTCTCAAGTCAAGATTTGGCAAAATACAATTTCAGCAAATCCAATTTTGCCAGGGAACAAAAATAGATTAAATAAACTAAATAAGTCTTCTTCCCATTAAATACATCAGAAAAGTTTGTCTTGTAACCAGTCCTCTTCAAACAAGTAAAGTCTGCCCATTTTGTGCCGTAGATTTTGTGTCTATGCCTAGTATTTATAAAAAATCATAATTTAAACGACTTCTTTCCTTCATTCACTTTGGAAATTTGGAATTGCAGCAAATCGAATTTTGCCAGGGAACAAAAATAGATCAATTAAACTAAATAAGTCTTCTTCCCATTGAATAAATTAAAGAAGTCTGTCTTGTAACCAGTCATTTTCAAACAAGTAAAGTCTGCCCATTTTGTGCCGTAGATTTTGTGTTTATGCCTAGTATTTATACAAAATCATAATTTAAAGGATTTCATTCCTTCATTCACTTTGGAAATTTGGAATTGCAGCACATCAAATTTTGCCTGGGAAGAAAAGTAGATTAAATAAATTTAATAAGTCTTACTACTTCCCATTAAATAAATTAAATACGTCTTACTTGTTCCCACTCCTTTTCAAAAAAGTAGTTTAAAACGAGGGCCCTTCACTCAACCTTTAACCCTATTTATTCACCTTCTAGGCTAAGTGTTAAAGGCTAAATGTTAAAGGCTAAGTGTTAGAGGCTAAGTGCCAGAGGCTAGGCGCCAGAGGCGAGTTTTTGTGGGCTGAAGTTTTAGTAGGGTTAGTGTGAATACAATCCAAAAGAATACAACAGAATACAATACAATAGAATATAATACATAGATTAAATTCAATAGCTCTTACTACTTCCCATTAAATAAATTAAATACGTCTTACTTGTTCCCAATCCTTTTCAAAAAAGTTGTTTAAAACGAGGGCCCTTCACTCAACCTTTAACCTCAACCCCGCACGTCACATTGTGTTGTATCTGTGAATGTTGGTTGTGGCCAAATGATAGTTTTCTTTCATTCGTTTAGGTTCCACGGTGTTTGTTGGCTATATGTTTTCCACTGTCAGAAGGATGAAAATACAAAGTACAACGCTTGGACGTGGGCAAAGACGTCACCGGTGAGTCCTTCCTGTTAAGGATCGGACAGTACAGCCAAGTGCGGGACGACGGACTTTATTGGAAGGGGATGAGGGGAACAGCCGGCGCTGGAGCGGCGATCGGGCTGGAGAGGACAAACGGTTCTGCGGGGGTTTCGAATAGTCAAGCGAGTCAAGTTTCTCCGGGACTGATGAGCGAAGCAGCATCAAGGGACAGACTGGCACTCGGTTCTGCGCTTGCAGCGCTGATATAGCGCTGTCCATGAATCCGTGGCAGGTGACGGTGATTCCACTGACAGGGGGGGCGTGGTCCCGTCGCAGGTGGCACCAGCACGTGACAGAACCCCCCCCACAAGGGACGGCTCCCGACGTCCCCAGGAACCGAAAACAACAAAACAACAACAAAAAAAATGGAAGGCAATACCCCGGGCGGCCAGGTGGAGGGGTCAGCACACCGCTGAAACGTCCGACACCTCGCCAGACGCAGGCTCGACGGGCGCGGGGGCAGAAGAACCCGGTACCGGTGGGCAAGACCTCCCCGGACCCTCACCCCTGGTCCCCTCGTCCCTCCTCGGGCGCCCGCGCCGAGGACCCGGTTGGTCCGGATGACAGCGATGGAACTCCGTGATGAGCGAACGGTCGAGTATCCAGCGGCTCGGAACCCAGGAGCGGTGCGCGTCGTCATAACCCTCCCAGTCCACGAGATATTGTAGGCCCCGACCACGCCGCCGCGATCGGAGCAGGGAGCGGACAGCGTAAGCCGGGCCCCCATCGACGAGCTGGGGCGGCGGCGGCGGAACGGGCGCCGGCGCCAACGCGCTCTCATGGATGGGCCGCACACGGGACACGTGGAACGTGGGATGAACCTTCATGGAGTCTGGAAGGAGCAGACGGACTGCGGCCGGGCCAATCACCTTCTGGATAGGGAACGGTCCAACAAAGCGGGGCGCCAGTTTGCGGGATCCCGCTCGCAGCGGCAAATCCCGCGTCGAGAGCCACACACGCTGCCCCACTCTGTACTCCGGAGCCGGCGTCCGGTGCTTGTTCGCCTGGCGGGCGTAGCCTGAAACAGAGCGGAGAAGAGTGACCCGGCCCCTCGCCCAGGCACGATGACAACGGCGGACACAAGCCTGGGCCGACGGGCACGCCGCACCACGCTCCTGGTGGGCGAACAAGGGTTGCTGGTACCCGAAGACGCAGTGGAAAGGCGAAAGTCCCGTGGCCGAGGTGGGAAGGGAATTGTGAGCATACTCTACCCAGGAAAGCTGTTGAACCCACCCGCGCTGGTCCCCGGCGGCCATGCATCGGAGAGCCCTGCCCAGTTCCTGGTTCAGGCGCTCCGCTTGACCGTTGGACTGAGGGTGAAACCCCGAGGAGAGGCTGGCCGTGGCGTCGAGGAGTCGGCAGAACTCCATCCAGAAGGTGGACGCGAATTGAGGTCCTCGGTCTGACACGATGTCTTGTGGAAGACCGTGGTGACGAAACACCTCCCGCACCATGATGGACGCCGTCTGCTTCGCAGATGGGAGCTTAGGCAGAGGGATGAAATGCGTCATCTTGCTAAAACGGTCTACCACCGTGAGGACCACCGTGTTTCCCTCTGAGGGGGGGAGGCCTGTGACAAAGTCAATTGACAGGTGAGACCAGGGACGCTGGCGAACCGGCAAGGGTTGAAGCAGCCCGGCCGGAGGACGAGTAGACGTCTTTTAGCGGTTACAGATTGAGCAGGCTCTGACGTAATCGCTGGTGTCCACTTGCCAGGTGGGCCACCAGAAACGCTGTGCCACCACGTACCTCGTGCGTGCAGCGCCGGGATGACAGGCCAGGCGTGAGTCGTGCGCCCATTGCAGCACGGCCAATCGCAGGCCTTCAGGGACGAACAGGCGACCCTCCGGGCAGTTGCTGGGGCCGGGTTGATCGCGTGATGCGGTTTCCACTTGGCGTTCGATCTCCCATGTGAGAGCCGCCACCCGAACCGAGCTCGGGAGGATAGTGGGAGGCGGACCCTGTCCCTCCTCCCCACCAGGAAACAAACGCGACAGGGCGTCCGCCTTCGCGTTACGGGAACCCGGTCTGTAGGAAAGAGAGAACTCAAACCGGTCAAAGAACAGAGCCCACCGTGCTTGTCTCGCGTTCAGTCTCTTGGCCGATCTCAGATACTCCAAGTTGCGGTGGTCGGTCCAGACAATGAACGGAGTGGTGGCGCCCTCCAGCCAATGTCGCCACTCCTCCAAAGCCAACTTGACGGCGAGGAGCTCACGATTACCGATGTCATACTTCCTTTCTGAGGCTGACAAACGGCGAGAAAAGAAGGCACACGGATGGAGACGATCGTCTTGGCGGCTACGTTGAGACAACACCGCCTCGACACCCACGTCCGAGGCGTCCACTTCGACCACGAACTGTCTGTCGGGATCGGGAACTCTGAGGATGGGAGCGGATGTGAACCTCCTCTTAAGCTCCTGAAATGCCTGTTCCCCCTGTTCTGTCCATTTGTATGGGGAGGCGGGGCTGGTAAGGGCGGTGAGTGGCGCGGCCACCGTGCTGTATCCACGGATAAAACGTCGCTAAAAGTTCGCGAAACCTAAGAATTGTTGCAGCCGCTTGCGTGTCTCGGGAACAGGCCATGACGTGACCGCCTCCACCTTCCCAGGGTCCATTTCGATGGATCCCTCACGCACCACGTAGCCGAGGAATTTGACAGAGGAGGCGTGGAACTCGCACTTCTCTGCCTTCACGTAGAGCGAATTCTCTAGGAGGCGTCGCAGCACCGCCCAAACATGCTTGATGTGCTCAGGAAGCGAGCGGGAGAAGATGAGGATGTCGTCCAAATAAACGAACACAAATTTGTCCAGCATGTCTCGTAACACGTCGTTTATCAGGGACTGGAAAACTGCTGGGGCGTTGGTGAGCCCAAACGGAACCACCAAGTACTCGTAGTGTCCGCTCGGGGTGTTGAAAGCCGTCTTCCACTCGTCTCCCTCCCGGATGCGGATCAGGTGGTAGGCGTTGCGAAGATCCAGCTTTGTGAAGATGGTGGCACCCTGAAGGCTCTCAAAGGCGGAAGAAAGAAGAGGCAGAGGGTATCGGTTCTTTACGGTGATCTCGTTTATTCCCCGGTAGTCGATACACGGGCGGAGCGTGCCCTCCTTCTTCTTCACGAAGAAAAACCCCGCTCCCGCAGGTGAAGAGGACGGCCGTATGATACCGGCTGCCAGGGACTCCCGGATGTATTCCTCCATAGCCCGGCGCTCAGGAGCGGACAGGGACTAGACGCGTCCCTTGGGAGGGAAGGTGCCGGGCAACAGGTCGATGGCGCAATCGTAGGACCGGTGTGGAGGAAGAGAAGCGGCCCTGGCTTTACTTAAAACCTCCTTGAGTTCGTGATAAACTGCTGGGACATTGGAGATGTCGGGACTGTACCTGGGCAGGGCTCTGCCGAGTGGGCTGGTGGCCGCCTTCAGGCACACTCGATGGCAGCGTTCGCTCCACTGCCGTACCACCCCCACCTCCCAGTCCAGCACCGGGTTGTGCTGCCGCAACCAAGGGTGCCCCAGGATGAGCTGCTGTCCTAGGAGGGAAAGAAGAAAAAACTGGATGGTCTCGTGGTGATTGCCGGAGAGCATTACCTTAACCGGTTCCGTCACGAAAGCCACCTCGCCAATCAGACGGCCATCAATGGCACGCGCGGGAATGGACGGGCTCAGCGGGAGGAAGCCGACACCCCACTGACGCGCCAGGCTAATGTCCATGATGTTCCCCTCCGCGCCGGAATCCACCAAGGCCGCCACGTTCTGGTCGCCCGCCGCAAGCTGGACACGTGCCTGTAGCGTGAGCGTGCTGGGACTGGGAGAGCCGGTGCTGGTCGAGCTCACGCGGATCCCCCGACGCCGCGTGAGCTCCGGCCTTTTAACGGGCACCCCGCCACCCGATGGCCCCCCTCCCCACAGTAAAAACACAAGCCCAGCGAGAGGCGTCGACGGTGCTCCTCCGAGGGAACCCAAGCCCCTCCCAGATCCATGGGCTCGGCGGGTGGTGTGGTTGACGGGTCCCCAGCAGACGGAGGAATGTGGCCACGCGGATTCCGCGGGGACCTCCTCTCCCGATCGCGCCGCCGCGTCCGGATCCGCCGGTCTACTCGGGCCGCCAAGTCCATCGCGCCCTTCAGGGTTCGCAGGCGATCGTAAGACACCAGTTCGTCTTTCATATACTCGGCGAGGCCGTTTAGGAATGTGCTAACGAGCGCTGGCGCGTTCCATCCGCTGCTGCCGGCCAACGTCTGGAACTTAAGGGCGTACTCCGCGACCGATCGGCTACCTTGACGCAGCGTCGCCAGTTCCTCGGCGGCGTCTTCGGCGGCGGATCCCAGGTCGAACAGGCAGAGCAATTCCTCTGCGAAGGCGTCGAAGGAATCGCATGCCGGGGCCATCCTTTCATACTCTGCCAAACCCCATAGCCGCGCCTCGCCCGTGAGGTGGGTTAGAACGAACCCGACCTTGGCTGATTCTGACGCAAACGTGATGGGCTGGAGGCTGAACATTATGCGACAGTTGGTCACAAACGCCCTCACGTGCTTGGGATCGCCGTTGAACTTCTCGATGTTGCCGAGGCGGGGCTCCGGGACGTCCACGAGCCTCCTGGCCTCGGCAGACGGGCGGTGCTGGGGTGCTGTGACAGCCGGGGACGCAGCCACCGACAGTCTCTGGAGGGCTTGGGCCATCTCCTGCTGCTGCAGCTGTTGTTGCTGACCAACCTCGATCAGGTTCCGGATGTCGGCGGACAGGTTGCTGATGGCGGTCTCGGCTCGCTCCAGTCGGCTCAATGCCGTCTCGTCGTTCGCTGACTGCATAGTGTTGGCCAGTCTGTACTGTTAAGGATCGGACAGTACAGCCAAGTGCGTGACGACGGACTTTATTGGAAGGGGATGATGGGAACAGCCGGCGCTGGAGCGGCGATCGGGCTGGAGAGGACAAACGGTTCTGCGGGGGTTTCGAATAGTCAAGCGAGTCAAGTTTCTCCGGGACTGATGAGCGAAGCAGCATCAAGGGACAGACTGGCACTCGGTTCTGCGCTTGCGGCGCTGATATAGCGCTGTCCATGAACCCGTGGCAGGTGACGGTGATTCCACTGACAGGGGGGGCGTGGTCCCGTCGCAGGTGGCACCAGCACGTGACACTTGCTTCCTATTTATTTACCTTCTAGGTGCTAGAGGCTAAGTGTTAGAGGCTAAGTGTTAGAGGCTAAGTGTTAAAGGCAACACAATCCGAACAACACAACACAATACGAACAACTCAACACAATACGAACAACACAATATGAACAACACAACACAATACGAACAACACAACACAATACGAACAACACAACACAATACGAACAACACAACACAATACGAACAACACAACACATTACTAACAACACAACACAATACGGACAACACAACGATACTGCACTGAACAACACGATACCGCACTGAACAACATGATACCGCACGGAACAACACCATCCCGCACTGAACAACACCATGCCGCACTGAACAACACCATGCCGCACTGAATTACACCATGCCGCACTGAACTACACCATGCCGCACTTAACAACACCATGCCGCACTTAACAACACCATGCTGCACTGAACAACACCATGCCGCACTGAACAGCACCATGCCGCACTGAACAACACCATGCCGCACTGAACAACACCATGCCGCACTGAACTACACCATGCCGCACTGAACAACACCATGCTGCACTTAACAACACCATGCCGCACTGAACAACACCATGCCGCACTGAACAACACCATGCAGCACTGAACTACACCATGCCGTACTGAACAACACGATGCCGCACTGAACAACACGACGCCGCACAGAACAACACGACGCCGCACAGAATAACACAATACCGCACAAAACAACACAATACCGCACAAACAGTTTTAGATAATATTATGTCGCAGTCATGTGACGCGGACATGACGTCAATAGGCGGAACTCACGGCAAAAGTATAATCCGTGGGCGTGACTTGCAACAGGAAGTAGGAAAGCGGCAATGCTGGCAAACAAGACACAGCGGTTAGTAACACGACGACTAACAAGACAAATATTTTTGTTTTCAGCTTGCAACTTGACCGTCTAGAGCGTACAGGTAATTACAACTCATTGTTTTGAAAAATATGTTTTTTTTGTGTAGCCCTGAAAAGCGAGGGAGTGTGGCGTTTGGGAGGAACGTCGAACTCGGCGTCTGCTTCCAGCCACAGACGCCAAATTTCGACGATTATTTCGACTGGTCAACGGTTGTAAATGATTGCGTTGATTAAAAACGTTAACTCTACTCTTAACTTTGCCGTTTCAGATATGCGGGTATTACACCGCGGAAATGACGTCAATAGGCTGAACTCTCGCCAAAATTCAAATCTGTGGGCGCAATGGCCTTGAGCGAGACAACAGATACAAACACGACGATTATCAACAGAAATATCTTTATTTTCTGCTTGCAAGTGGACCGTCTAGAGCGTACACGGTAAGTACAACTCATTGTGTTTAAAAATATTTACGTTTGTGAATGTTGGTTGAGGCTAAATGTTAATGTTTAATTTCATTCCTTTAGGTTCCATGGTGTTTGTTGGCTGTATGTTTTCCACTGCAAGAAGAGGCTCGTATCATTGACCAGCAGGAGCTACAATGGTGAGTACCCCTTTCGTCGTCCATTTATGTGAAACACTTCCTATTTCACGTCTAACAGTACTCGATTTAACAAATAACCATAAATAAATACAGTGTGGGCAGTCAAGTTAACATATGTGATTATCCTGCCTAATATGTTTATCACAAATATGTCACTAATCACTAAAATGTTTGTTTATCACAACACCTTTGGACCTTCAGCAATCGATTATTTCCCTTCATCTACATAGAGACAGAACGATGGTGTCATAAACATCTCATTCATTTCACCAAATAACTTCACGCAGGTGGATAACGGCCGTCTCGGTCACGCTATGTTGCGTGATGCAGTTTTGAAGAACTAAATGCATTTATTCAATGAATAAGTCAAGCTAGATCTATGTTTACGATGTTGTAAGTTACGGTACCGATTGAAGTTGAGTCCGAAGCCAGTGGAAAACAGCACTGCGTTTGTGCTCTCCAGGTACAAATGTTGTGATCTCTGACTGACGACCGGGCGAGACTCGAGTAAGAGATGTCCAAACGAGCTCCGGCAGGGCGGGCCGAGGCGGAGTGAACGGGCACCCTTCAGGCCGCCAATGACGAGCTGAGAGCCAAACTGATGGACGTCCAGTTAGAACTTCAGCAGGAGAAGAACAAGGTGAAAACCTCAACAGACAGACACTGCCTGCCTCCAGTGGCAGAGTTTACTTGTTTGAGAAGGAGTGGCTTATTCAAAACTAAGATTTATTTAATCTGTGTGTTCCCAGGCAAAATTGGATGTGATGCAATTCCAAATTTCACCACATGATGGTGCCCAATTTTGACTTCATAGGACATATTAAACACTTAGCTTGTTATTATGTTCAAGGTAATCATATTTGTTTATTATTCTAATGGCCTTTTCAAAACTATTCTGGATTACTACTTTGGATCTATTCTACATTACTCGGCAACAACATACTCTGTAACAGATTAGGCAGTATAATCACATATGTTAACTTGAGAGTGCCCACACTCAATCTACTTATCGTGATGTGTTAAATCAATTACTGTTAGACATTATTTGTCTGATAATCTACCAAATCTTTGAATTGAAGAATTTGTGATTTAATTAACGGCTTGCTATTATGTTCAGGGTAATCAGACTTGTATATAATTCTAATGGCCTTCTTTTGAAAACTATTCTGAATTACAACTTTGGATCTTATATTACTTTGCAACAATATACTCGGTGACAGATTAGGCAGTATAATCACATATGTTAACTTCAGTGCCCACACTGTATTTATTTATGGTTATTTGTTAAATCAAGTACTGTTAGACATGAAATAGGAAGTGTTTAAGATAAATGTTATGGTTACTCACAATTGTAGATTGCTCCTGGTCAATGATACGAGCCTCTTCTTGCAGTGGAAAACTTGCAGCCAACAAACACCGTGGAACCTAAAGGAATGAAATTAAACATTAACACTTCGCCTCGACCAATATTCACACGTACAACGCAACGCGGCTACACTTCTGCTAGGGTTAGCGCCTCAGCTACACGTTGCTATTACCGTGAACGCTAGCTACATCGACAACTTTAGTCAAACTACACAAACGTAAATCTCCTTAAACACAATGAGTGTTACTTACCGTGTACGCTCTAGACGGTCCAGTTGCAAGCAGAAAATAAAGATATTTCTGTTGATAATCGTCGTTGCTCAGTGGCTCACGGCCATCGCGCCAACAGATTTGAATTTTGGCGGAAGTTCCGCCAATTACGTCATATCCGCGGCACATGACTGCGACGTAATACCCGCTTATCTGAAACGGCAGTTAAAAGTAGAGTTACATCAAGTTTTCTTGGAACCTAAACGAATGAAAGAAAACTATCATTTGGCCACAACCAACATTCACAGATACAACACAATGTGACGTGCGGGGTTGAGGTTAAAGGTTGAGTGAAGGGCCCTCGTTTTAAACTACTTTTTTGAAAAGGAGTGGGAACAAGTAAGACATATTTAATTTATTTAATGGGAAGTAGTAAGACTTATTAAATTTATTTAATCTACTTTTCTTCCCAGGCAAAATTTTATGTGCTGCAATTCCAAATTTCCAAAGCGAATGAAGGAATGAAGTCCTTTAAATTATGATTTTGTATAAATACTAGGCATAAACACAAAATCTACGGCACAAAATGGGCAGACTTTACTTGTTTGAAAAGGACTGGTTACAAGACATACTTTTATAATTTATTTAATGGGAAGAAGACTTATTTAGTTTAATTGATCTATTTTTGTTCCCTGGCAAAATTCGATTTGCTGCAATTCCAAATTTCCAAAGTGAATGAAGGAAAGAAGTCGTTTAAATTATGATTTTTTATAAATACTAGGCATAGACACAAAATCTACGGCACAAAATGGGCAGACTTTACTTGTTTGAAGAGGACTGGTTACAAGACAAACTTTTCTGATGTATTTAATGGGAAGAAGACTTATTTAGTTTATTTAATCTATTTTTGTTCCCTGGCAAAATTGGATTTGCTGAAATTGTATTTTGCCAAATCTTGACTTGAGACCTGATAGGAAGTATTAAACGCTTAGTTAAATCAATACAAATTGGTAATAAGAGCGAGTAATGTTGGTTGAACCGATGAATGAAGGTTGAAAGCAATTTAAATTATGACTTTGTATAAATACTAGATATTAACAGAACATCTACTGCGCAAAATGGGCAGAGTTTACTTGTTTGAGAAGGAGTGGCTTATTCAAAACTAAGATTTATTTAATCTGTTTGTTCCCAGGCAAAATTGGATGTGATGCAATTCCAAATTTCACCACATGATGGTGCCCAATTTTGACTTCATAGGACATATTAAACACTTAGCTTGTTACTATGTTCAAGGTAATCAGATTTGTTTATTATTCTAATGGCCTTTTCAAAACTATTCTGGATTACTACTTTGGATCTATTCTACATTACTTGGCAACAACATACTCTGTAACAGATTAGGCAGTATAATCACATATGTTAACTTGAGAGTGCCCACACTCAATCTACTTATCGTGATGTGTTAAATCAATTACTGTTAGACATTATTTGTCTGATAATCTACCAAATCTTTGAGTTGAAGAATTTGTGATTTAATTAATAGCTTGTTATTATGTTCAGGGTAATCAGACTTGTATATAATTCTAATGGCCTTCTTTTGAAAACTATTCTGAATTACAACTTTGGATCTTTTATTACTTTGCAACAATATACTCGGTGACGGATTAGGCAGTATAATCACATATGTTAACTTCAGTGCCCACACTGTATTTATTTATGGTTATTTGTTAAATCAAGTACTGTTAGACATGAAATAGGAAGTGTTTAACATGAATGTTATGGCTACTCACCATTGTAGCTCGCTCCTGGTCAATGATACTTGTAGCTCGCTCCTGGTCAATGATACGAGCCTCTTCTTGCAGTGGAAAACTTACAGCCAACAAACACCGTGGAACCTAAAGGAAGGAAATTGAACATTAACATTTAGCCTCAACCAACATTCACAGATGTAACGCAACGCAAACTACACAAACGTAAATATTTTTAAACACAATGAGTTGTACTTACCGTAGAGTTGTAGACCAGGGGTGTCAAAGTCAAATGGACGGAGGGCCCAATAAAAAATTTAGCTACAAGCCGAGGGCCGGACTGATCGAATGTTCATTGAATTTTTTTTTTTAAATGACGCATGTAGTCTAGTGAACCTAATTGAACCTACTGAAAACCTAACAAATATATTCCAATATGATCAGATAAATAAAGCAATATTTTCTTATGGCTTTGTCAATAATCTTTAATTTTCAACAGACAGAAAAGACAAATTTCCTTTATATAAAAATCCCCATAACATGAACATTAAATGAAAGAAACCTGTATTATTCAAGGCACCACCAGTAACCTATATTTTCTATTTTAGCAAAAGTGAGCTAAATTTACTTCAAAGAAAAAAATAATAGCAATTTTCTATTATCCACTCAACTGAAATATTTTAAAAATATAATTGGATTGAAATACAATAAAATAAAGTGCAGAAATCTGTTAATCAAAAACAACACTTTCCTCAAGGATAAGTAACATGCAGTGAAAAAAATATTAAACTTTAACTTTTAAACTTGAACTGAGTAAAAACACAAACTTTAATCAGACAGTTTTTGATGAAATCCCCCTCCTTAAATGGCCGGGCTAATTTAGCGATCTCTTCTGCCAAAATAAAACTGGCCTTGACAGCAGCCTAGCCTTGTGTTTTGGCTTTTTAGAACAGAGCCTGTCGAGATTTGAGGCCTCGTTTTAATTCCTCGGCCTTCTGTAGCCTTTGTTCCATGTCTATATTCTTGTTTTTGTCCGCGTGTTCCGTTTCATAATGTCTCAGATAATACTCTTTCAGTACCGCCACACTTTCTCCACACAGAAGACACACAGATTTTCCAGCTACCTCCGCGAACATATACTCCGACTCCCACCTTGTTTGAAACCCCCGGTTCTCAGTGTCCACCTTCCTTTTTGCCATTTATGATGGGTATCTGAGGGTTAATTTTACAGTTATGCTGACGACTGCTTTGCTAATAAACACTGAAATCAAGCAGCCTACTGCTCGGTGCTTCAGCGTTGCATTGTGGGAAAATATAGTATTGGTGCGTGTGAAAGATCTGCGGGCTGCCGGCTTGCTGCGGTCTGCGGGCCGGTTCTAATAATAAATCAAGATCATCCCAGGGGCCGTACAAAACCTTCTCGCGGGCCGGATGTGGCCCGCGGGCCTTGACTCTGACATATGTGCTCTAGACGGTCCACTTGCAAGCAGAAAATAAAGATATTTCTGTTGATAGTCGTCGTGTTTGTATCCGTTGTCTCGCTCAAGGCCATTGCGCCCACAGATTTGAATTTTGGTGACAGTTCAGCCTATTGACGTCATTTCCGCGGTGTAATACCCGCATATCTGAAACGGCAAAGTTAAGAGTAGAGTTAAATAAAGTTTTTAATCAACGCAATCATTTACAACCGTTGACCAGTCGAAATAATCGTCGAAATTCGACGTTCCCCCCAAACGCCACACTCACTCGCTTTTCAGGGCAACAAAAGTACTTCTTTTTAAAAACGATGAGTTGTACTTACCGTGTACACTCTGGACGGTCCAGTTGCAAGCAGAAAATAAAAATATTTCTCTCGTTAGTCGTATGTTACCATCCGCTGTGTCTTTGTCAACATTTTCCTACTTCCTGTTGCGAGCCACGCCCACGGATTTAAATTCTGGCGGAAGAGCCCGCCCATTGGCGTCGTTTTCGCGTATAGCAAATCCGATTGGTTGGGAAGGGGGCGCGGTTATGCAGCCGAGGGGTCCTGTGATCGGTGGGATTTAAAGTAGGCGTCGACGTCACATCCGCGTCACGTGACCACGACGTGGCAGACGTCATATAGCAACCGCTGTTTTGTTTAGTAGACTTACAGTTGTTATGCATTGACATAATGGCGCACACTCCAAATGGATTTGAATAAATTAAATAATTCTTCTGCCCACTCCCTTTTAAACAAGTTAACTCTCCCCGCGGATTTGAATTCCGGCGGAAGTTTCGCCCATCAACGTCACGTCTGTCACGTGACCACAACGTGGCAGATGTCATATAGCAACCGCTGTTTTGTTTTCAAAGTCAAAGTCAAAGTCAGCTTTATTGTCAATTTCTCCACATGCCAAAGACACATAAAGAAACCGAAATTTCGTTCCCCCCTATCCCACGGTGACAAGACATGAAGAACAATGAACAGACAAACAAGTAAACAAGTATAACAAAAGCGTGCTGAATAAATAATGAATAAATAACACAACAATAAATAAATAAGTAAGAGGAGCAGAAAAAAAAGGAGCAAGTGCGCGTACAGCAGACATTCCATTTAGTAGATTTACAGTTGTTATGCATTGGCATAATGGTGTGCACTCAAAATAGATTTAAATAAATTAAATATTTCTTCTGCCCACTCCCTTTTAAACAAGTTAACTCTGCCCACGGATTCTAATTTCGGAGGAAGGTCCGTCCATTGATGTCTTGTCTGCGTCACTTGACCACGACGTAGCGACGTCATATAGTAACCGCTGTTTTGATCAGTAGACTTAGTTATTATGCGTTGACATAATGGCGCACTGGTTAGCATGTCCACCTCTTAAGCATGATGTTGCGGGTTCGACGCCTGATCAATGTTAGCCATGGAGTGAGCTGAAGTGCATGGCGCTGAAGATTTGAATCTTTGAAATGCGCTGAGGTCTGACATATCAGGCAGAATGGTTTGCCATCACGTTCAACAAAAAATAGAAACTTTCCCACTCTGATAAAAACGTCCTGTGTTCATCTACATATTTCCGTTTTGCTGTGCATCTTTTCCCTGCCATTTCGAGAGCCCAATTGACACTAATAGTTTACTGGAATGTGTTTGCCCATCCTACTTTGTGAAATTTCACCACATGCGCTTTTGACCAAAATACCAAATTGAACTCAAGTGAAGCCAACACGCACAACCCCCCCCCCCCCACACACACACACACACACACAAACAAAGCGGGAAAAAACGAAGACGTGCGTGTTAGGGTTTTCCAGGTTATCTTTATCGTAGGATTATGTTGGAATGTAGACTGTAATGATTAAATCAATCTTGTCTTGCCCTCACAATGTAATGATTAAATCAATCACGTCTTGCCCTCACAATGCAGAGTAAGATGAAGTGGTTGCTTCCTCTGCTTGATTGACCAGCTGCAGGGGAAGCAATCAAAGTTGTTCTGTTTCCCACAACAGTGTAAAACACCCCCTGCTCTGATCTTATCAGAGCCCGGGGGTTCACCAAACCTGTCCACTCACCCCCACTCTGTTCCTCCTAATAAATATGCCCTTGCAGGGAGGAGATTTTTAGACTTCATTCGATAATCGCTGTTCAGACAGCGACGAATGGACTCTCCACCTGCAGGTGTCTAAAAGAACTTGCTTGTCTTCTGTTTGGTTCTTGCAAAATAAGTTGGAGTGAGCAAATCTCTAACATTTTGGTGCCGTGACCCGGGATCCTCATACCCACCATCTGACCGGCGAAGGAGGACGTGCTGCATTGTCGACAAGCCAGCGTCCATTAGGAGGACCTGGAAAAGAAAGTCCTGGGAAGAGAATTCTTCGCTGGGCCAGCATCTTAGGTCTGCCTTCGTCTGACAGAGGTGGATTGACGGGATCCGGCGGTGCAATGAACCAGGGGACAAGTAAGTTAAAGCGCTAAAGATACGGCTTTGGTTTGTCCGAGCTATGAGATTCGGCTTTGGTTTGTCCGAGCTATGAGATTCGGCTTTGGTTTGTCCGAGCTATGAGATTCGGCTTTGGTTTGTCCGAGCTATGAGATTCGGCTTTGGTTTATCCGAGCTATGAGATACGGCTTTGGTTTGTCCGAGCCATGAGGCCTAAAAAAGCGCTGGAGTTAGTGTGATTGAGTGTGTGACTGGTAGGATAAATTGACTAAGAAGCAGTTCTAGCGTTGATCCATGGCAAAAAAACAGGCTAGTAATTTGTTGAAAGGTCAATTTAAACCTGCATTGAGGATCCTCAAAGCAATAGTTAAAGAAATAAATAAGTAATAATAGTAATAATAATAATAATAATATTTTTGAGACAAAGAGATTGTATAACCTAAAACTACTAGAATTAATATGGGAAATAAAAACGGTAAATCTCTTGCTCTGCTCTTCTTTAAAACGAGAAGTTCATGGCAAGTAGATTTCTTAATTGTATGCAATATATGCCGAAGTGGAAGAGAAAGTATGGAGTAGAAAGGAAGTTGAGAGTTCAAGTGGTAAAGAAATGCAACTTGCTTCTAGAAGATAAATAAATAAAATTAGAATGTGCTGTCCTCGTGTGCATGGGAGGGACCAGCTCATGATCGACCACAGGAAATGGCCAGCCTGTGACGAATCATTGGTGCTGGGAACTACCTTTTGCGTGCGAGAGCTGTGCATGTGTGTGCGTATGTTAAAATGATGAACATTGGCTAAAGTTTTAGTATAAAAAAAAAAAAAATAAAAAAATTTTTTGCTAGACTGTGGTCTATCCAATTTGCACCGCAGAACAGAAATGATTTTGAAAGATAAAAATGAGAGGAAAAAGAGAGAAATCTGTTTGCAAGCAGAAACTAATCCACATTAGTGCATGTTAAGTGTCGAGCCCACATGAGAAATTCGAAGAAAAAAAAAAAAAAAAAAAAAAAAAATGACAGAACATGCTTTCAGGAATTGGAAGAAGCTAAATTGTGAATTTAAGATTTTGCAACGCTACATTTAATAGGAATAATTGATTGGTTGTGTTATAAGATTATGCAAAATTCTAATTGCAAGCTAAATCTGAGAGATTGAGTTCTTCAAATTTAAAAACAAAGAAAAAATTCAGATTAATTTGCCAATTGTTTGTTTTAGTTAAGTTTTTTTGAATTGGAGGATTGTTCTACCAGGAAACCTGAGTTGAAAATGATATATGAATGTTGTGTGGTGAGCTTGGATGAATTGGGACCAATGTGATAGGAAGACTCCTTTTTGGAGACTGTGTGAGATACATATGATGAGCATTGATGAATGATTGCCTGAATGAAAGGTTGAATGGTTGAAGTCGTTGGCGACTACTATGGAAAATTAGTAGAGCGACTTTGATGAAAGAATGATTTTGAGCAGGTTGAATGTTAGAAAGAAACACGTAACTTTTGGATTGATAATTAACTAGAAAAAAAATGGAGAACCAGTAACACATGTAGAAGATGTGTGAACTGAGAAATTAAGAAGCGTTTTGGAAAGAAAGTCAAACTAAATGATGATGAAATCATATGTAGTACTACAAAACTTTACTACATATGGATTCTCTAAATCATACAATTGAGTAAAATAAAACATACGTTTTGATTTGTATTCAAATTTCTAAGATTCTTGTGATAAACAATGAGAAAACGATTGAAAAGTAACTAAAGAAACTACAACAAAGTGAAAATGTCTAATCATTTGCTAGCTGAGTCGCTCCCCATTCGGGGAGGCCATCCATTTACTTGCTAAGCTAGTTGTCAAAACAGGGGCAAGATTAGAGAAGGGCATCTATAAATGACCTACCCTACCAAAGAACCTATGCAAATGGGCTGCAATATTGAGCCATGGTGCGCGTCACATGGCTCAAGAGGAGGGATAGTGGGGCAGGTCAGTCAGCTTTATACAACATATGGATTTGATTCATATTCAAAATATTTTCAAAACAAAACAAACATTTTTTTTTGTAGAGCTTGTTTCAAAAAAAAAAAAAAACAAAACAAAAAACAAACAAAAAAAAAAACAAAAAAAACAAAAAAAACTCCTGTTTGCCAGTTAAATGGGCACTACAATTGACTACGAGAGTTGCAAGCAACAGATGAAGAGCAGTCCTGGGCAGATTATCTAATCAGGACGCTCAAACTGAAAGATGTGTCCAATGCAAATTTACTGCCGCCTGATCTCTCCCCCTCACAGGTGGACAACCCTCAGGTTCACTGTGAGAGCTCACACACAGGAGGCGTGCTATGCGTGTTCGAAACTCCCCCCTTCCTCCACGCAAGTTCGCTTGGAGGCCAGAGCAATGAATGTCACTGAAGCGAAACGTATGGCATCCATGGGAGGAGTTGGATATCAACGCCGAGCAGTCACAATCAGTGATGCCGACCCATCCCACTCTGGACTTGCAGACGGTGCCTATGATGAACACTTCTGGGCAAATCTCAATGTGACTGTTAAAGGACGAACAATACCACAAGTGGCCTACACAGAGAGACCAGCTGGAGTGAATTACACATGTTACATCCAAGGTAACAAGACCCACGTCTGCATTAACGACGACTGCTCTCCAGGAGGAAACTGGATGGGAGCTCTGGACATCACCGATGAGTGTCAAGATAAGAGAGCCATTTCAGGTGGTCAGGGCTCTCCAACCAACATGGCTACACCATCAAACGGAACATACTTCATACAGAATGGCTGGTGGCTTTGTGGTCACAAGGTTTATCCGATGCTGCCCGCCAACTGGACAGGAGTGTGTGCACCAGTGTGGGTGACAGACCACACCTACAGGATATGGCATCATCAGCTGACAGGAGCACACAACTCTTCTGGACTCGACGCAGAGCAGTTGCAACCTTTGACCCTCATGACCCTGTCTGGGGTGCGAACGTTCCAGATGACCATAAAGTATGGTCCGTCGGAGACAAAGTTGTCCTTGCGCTCTTCCCTCAGATGTACTGTTTCTGTGTTTTTCTTTTTCTTTTTTATTGATAGCATTCTGGTCGCCTGTGGCAACGGGGCCGTGTAAGAATTTTCCTGCTAATGACATCTGGCCAGCAGGTTTTTCGCTTACACAATAAGTTTGATCTGGGGTATTGAGGTAATGCCTCATCTTCACTGGAAAGTGTTGCTATCATTGTTTGTTGTTTTTATTTTTACCATTCTACTTTCTTCATTATACGTGTATATATATATATATATATATATATATATATATATATATATATGTGTTTTTTTTTCTTCTTGCTTATTGTTGTTGTTTGGGGTGGCATAATCATATGATAAAACAGGAGGGAGATGTTAGGGTTTTCCAGGTTATCTTTATCGTAGGATTATGTTGGAATGTAGACTGTAATGATTAAATCAATCTTGTCTTGCCCTCACAATGTAATGATTAAATCAATCACGTCTTGCCCTCACAATGCAGAGTAAGATGAAGTGGTTGCTTCCTCTGCTTGATTGACCAGCTGCAGGGGAAGCAATCAAAGTTGTTCTGTTTCCCACAACAGTGTAAAACACCCCCTGCTCTGATCTTATCAGAGCCCGGGGGTTCACCAAACCTGTCCACTCACCCCCACTCTGTTCCTCCTAATAAATATGCCCTTGCAGGGAGGAGATTTTTAGACTTCATTCGATAATCGCTGTTCAGACAGCGACGAATGGACTCTCCACCTGCAGGTGTCTAAAAGAACTTGCTTGTCTTCTGTTTGGTTCTTGCAAAATAAGTTGGAGTGAGCAAATCTCTAACAGTGCGTGTTCCGCCCACGCTGGATTTATTTGCACCTTTGAAAAGACACCGTATTGCCGCAGATGTGGCAAAGAGTACTTTTGGGCATCTGAGACGGAAGGATGTCCAAAGCATCACGTCACCTGCTCTGGTCGGCATGGTGGTGGGACGTTGAGGTCAACCGCTTTGGGGTTGGCTGAATCTTTGGTCGCAGGATGCCACACACTTGAAGACAGAAGCAGAAAAGCAGAGCTAAATGCAAAATGTACTCACCGGTGACTCCAATTTTTTTCCCCCCTGAAGAAATGGATGGACGGGTGGCCCCGGCTGGCCGGTGGGACTCTTGTTATTCTGACCCTTTTTAGTGCGCGTTTGGGGCAACAACCGTTTTTTGTGGCGCTCTCTTCTGGTTCAAGAGTGCCCTGCATGTGAATTTGCCTTTCCTGCCTTCTGATTGGATGAGCGCCGGTGTGACGCGGTGCCTCTGTCACTGTGGCGGGGGGTATACGTCGGCATCGGAGCGTCTGCCAACGTCTGAGACCGGCTGGCGGTGTATCGGAAGTGTCGAGTGCGGTGCCGCTGGAGCTCACTCACCAGCTGGTGTTAGGGCCACAGAATGAAGGCCAAGGAGAAGAATAGAAAGAGAAACAGAAACTTCTCCTCCAATTGTTTGATTTGTCTCTTCTGAGCTTCGATGAATTCTTTCAGCTCTTTGTTCCTCTAGGACGGAGAAATGGAAAGCGGCCTTCAAAAGCCAGTAAGCGTGCAAGTAAGTGCCGGGCTGGCTTTGGGCCCTTACCTGTTGCGCGCTGTGCAGCAGATCCATTCTCTCTTGGAGGATGCAAGCGTCGCGCTCCCTTAACTCGCACATCAGGGCTCGCTTCCATTGGTCCACGGCGCTCCTAAGCTCTTCTCTCTGATCCGGCGTCAGCACGTCATTCACGCCAGCGTGGCTGGCTTTTTCGCCGTCCGTGGCGGGCCAGTCCCGCTGCGGTAGCGCCTCGTACAATATGGCCTCCAGCTCCAGGATCCTCTGGGCCGCAATCCTCGTCCATCAGTGGTCCGGCGGGAGATTTGAGGGCGGCTTACCTTATGAGCCTGGTCCATGGAACGCTTCCTGAAGTCCAACTCTTCATCCAGGTAGCCCTTCTGCTTACAGAACATATCCTAGCACAGCTCAAGGTCAGAATTGTTGGGGCACATTGCCGGAGTTCCCCTTGGCTGATGTCGCGTGTCTGTCTACCTTCTCACTTTCAATGTCCAACATCTACTGTTGAAGTGCTGACTTGGTCACTTTGATGTATTCTAACCACTGAGGAAAGGCTGCTGTCACATAAGCAGAATGCGAGAGCGTGCGTGGACGTGCCCGTTACCTTCTCGGCTAGGGTGAGAAGGGTCCTGGCGTGAATCACGACCACCTGCTCCTCGTTGGTGAGATTCTGCAAGAGCCCAAAGGCACAGCGTCAACAAGCTTCTTTCAGCGCAAAGCCTTCCAAAAGTCACATTTGAGCCGCCGAGTCTCGTGGAGTGCGAACATAAGGAGTTCGACATACACTTACGGCGTTATCGCCCAGGATGTCCAGCTTCTTCATCAGATCACTGATGACGATGTCCGGGGGAAAGGCGCAAGGAGCAATGTAAGGTGTTCTGGGACCTCGGGTTAAGGTTAGGGTTGCGAGGGACGCCTTACGTACGCTCACGCCCTCGGCCTCGCAGTAGATCTGCAAAGGGCTGAGGCTGTCTGGGAAACGGACTTGCAGAAACTTCAAGACGGGGGAGCGCCATTCCCTCTCCTGAAAGGCAGAGGCATGCATCCGTCCGTCCGTCCGTCTGTCACATCTCTGGCCTCAACACGCTTGTGCGAGTCTTCCCACCTCCAGCTCCAGGATGCGGAACTCAAGCAGTTCGTTTTGGTCTCGGATATCCTGGATGTGCTCTTTCAGACGCGCTTCTTCCGCCTCCATCCGCCTGACCTGAAAAGACAGTCAGACCTCATCTGCGGGGCTTCCCGACGGGTGTGACGCCAAGCGACTCCGCCCAGCGCCTTTCTTTCCGTCACCTTTTCGGCCAACTGCTGATTGCTCTGACGCAGCAGCTGCTTCTCCTCCACCCACTTGACATTCTAGAAGAGACAAACGCGTGGACAGCTTTGGAATGTTGTGTCATTTTCATCCACAAATTCTTTGTTTGACTGGAAAATGACATTTGCTTTTCTCCGCATTTTCCCAGCCACGTTCAGGGAGGGGTTGGTCCAGTAATGCCAGACGAATGAATGACTGAAGAATGTAGCTATTTTGTCTGAGAAAAAGGTGTGCTCATTGATGAGCTTACCTGTCCTTGTTGCTTCAGCGCTGACTCCAGATCTGCTACTCTGCTTTGATAGTGACCCATTTCTACCACCAGCTTTTCTCTGGTCTGAAAGGAGGAGGAGGGAGGCTCCTCCTCCTCCTTTCAGACCAGAGAACACCCGAGGCTGGGTGAGAACGGGGAGGCTGCGACCCGGCCGGGGGTTGCGGGAAGGGGCGCCACCTTGATCTCCTTCTCGGCGTCGTAGTCCCCTCCGCTGGTCTGGGCGAGAAGCGCGTAGGCTCGTTGCAGCGCTTGATATTCTTGCGTCAGCTGGCGGTAGCGAAGCTCCGCCTCCTCATGCACACACCAATGCAACACAGCACTAGTGTTAGGGTTTTCCAGGTTATCTTTATCGTAGGATTATGTTGGAACGCAACAGGTAATAAATACCTTACCTTGTCCTCCTTATCTCAAGGTCGTAAAACATCCCCTGACATGTTTAGACTAGAGGACAAGGGCTTTAGCCAGCCTACCCATACCCCCACTCTGTTTCTCTTAATAAATATCCACGTGCAGGAAGGAGGGCAGATTTCATTCCTGAAGCGAGTGATCTCTCCACCTGCAGGTGTCTAAAAGAACTTGCCTTGTCTCCTGTGTGGTTCTTGCAAAATAAGTTGGAGTGAGCAAATCTCTAACATTTTGGTGCCGAAACCCGGGATCCTCATACCCACCATCTGACCGGCGAAGGAGGACGTGCTGCATTGTCGACAAGCCAGCGTCCATTAGGAGGACCTGGAAGAGAAAGTCCTGGGAAGAGAATTCTTCGCTGGGCCAGCATCTTAGGTCTGCCTTCGTCTGACAGAGGTGGATTGACGGGACCCGGCAGTGCAACGAACCAGGGGACAAGTAAGTTAAAGGCCTGAAGTTGTGTGATTGTGTTGTTGCTTGTGAAACGCGTAAAAAGGAAGAAGTGCACAGGAATAAGTTTTGTGGAAGGAGGGGGTGTTGTAGAGTCCCCCTCTGGATGAGGTGTCTCTTTTGGAGCAGTGGTTCTCAAACTGTTTTAAAATCTCAGTACCTCCGTGAATCATTATTTGACGACCACTGTTCTAGGGAGTACAACCTCGCGTTGGCAGGGCTGGGGACAAGGACTTTTGTCTTTAGTTCCCAGGGAAGGTGGGGGGTGTTGTAGAGTCCCCTCACTGGATGAAGCAGCTCCTTTTTTTAAAAAAAAAGGAGGACTTCGCGTTGGCAGGGCTGGGGACAAGGACTTTTGTCTTTAGTTCCCAGGGAAGGTGGGGGGTGTTGTAGAGTCCCCTCACTGGATGAAGCAGCTCCTTTTTTTTTTAAAAGGAGGACTTCGCGTAGGCAGGGATAACTTGCGTGATTGAGTGTGTGACTGGTAGGATAAATTGACTAAGAAGCAGTTCTAGCGTTGATCCACGGCAATAAAACAGGCTAGTAATCTGTCGAAAGGTCAATTTAAACCTGCATTGAGGATCCTCAAAGAAAAAAAATTGGAAAAAAAATGTAAAACCTTAAACTACTGAAATTAAGATGGGAAAAAAGAACGGTAAATCTCTTGCTCTGCTCTTCTTTAAAACGAGAAGTTCATGGCAAGTAGATTTCTTAATTGTATGGAATACATGCTGAAGTGGTAGAAGTGCTAGAGTGTGGTTGAAATCTTCACAAAGAGATGAGAACGAATTCAAGAGACAAAAGCTAGAAAGATGAAAACTGATGCGGTCACAAGTGTTTGTCAGACCAGGAGACAATAAGGCCCCTGTGAGCAGGTGCAAGGCCGCAGCTCAAGCCGCGGCTCAAGCAAGGGGCAAGAGGAGTTTCCGGTCCTATGCAAATCATGTATCGAAATTTAAAAGATCTGAAACCTCTCCCATATGACAGCAAAACATGTCATTGTCAGGTTATCAAAAATCGTTTTAGATTGTTAGAGCCCCTGTCCACACAAGAAGTATGACAATGCTGTTTGTAGGCCCAATTACAAATGAATAGGGATCAAATTGTGTTACACTGAAGTTAAAATATGCAAATCAAGTGGTAAAGAAATGCAACTTGCTTCTAGAAGATAAATAAATAAAAGTAGAATGTGCTGTCCTCGTGTGCATGGGAGGGACCAGCTCATGATCGACCACAGGAAATGGCCAGCCTGTGACGAATCATTGGTGCTGGGAACTACCTTTTGCATGCGAGAGCTGTGCATGTGTGTGCGTATATGTTAAAATGATGAACATTGGCTAAAGTTTTAGTATAAAAAAATTTGCTAGACTGTGGTCTATTCAATTTACACCGCAGAACAGAAACAATTTTGACAGATAAAAATGAAAGAAAAAGAGAGAAATCTGTTTGCGAACAGAAACTAATCCACACTAGTGCATGTTAGTGTCAAGCCCTCATGAGAAATTCTGAGTTAACAAAACAACAGAACATGCTTTCAGGAATTGGGAGAAGCTAAATTGTGAATTTAAGATTTTGCAATGCTACATTTAATAGGAATAATTGATTGGTTGTGTTATAAGATTATGCAAACTTTTAAATGCAAGCTAAATCTGAGAGATTGAGTTCTTCAAATTTAAAAACAAAGAAAAGAAATTCAGATTAATTTGCCAATTGTTTGTTTTAGTTAAGTTTTTTTGAATTGGTGGATTGTTCTACCAGGAAACCTGAGTTGAAAATGATATATGAATGTTGTGTGGTGAGCTTGGATGAATTGGGACCAATGTGATAGAAAGACTCCTTTTTGGAGACTGCGTGTGAGATGCAAATGAACATTGATGAATGATAGCCTGAATGAAAAGAAATTACAGGTTGAATGGTTGAAGTCGTTGGCGACTACTATAGAAAATTAGTAGAGCGACTTCGATGAAAGAGTGATTTTGAGCAGGTTGAATGTTAGAAAGAAACACATAGCTTTTGGATTGATAATTAACTAGAAGAAAAAAAACTGGAGAACCAGTAACACATGCAGAAGATGTGTGAACTGAGAAATTGAGAAGCGTTTTGGAAAGAAAGTCAACTTAAATGATGATGGAATCGTATGTAGTAAAGAACGCATTCTCCCAAAAAGTTTGTCAAGGTGTGAGGCATGGGCGTTGCCAAGCCTCAAAAAGGGGGGAGTGAGTAGGACAGATAGTGGAAGATAGTAATAATACAACACGTTATGACAATGAATTTTCAAATACATTTGGTGTTATATTGTGGTAATTTTTTTGTTCTGGTGTAGATAGGTTAGCAACACGAGAGATTTAGAGGTTCAAAAGAAAGACAGTTAAAAGAAAACATTTTTGATTTGGACAATTGCAGGCTAACAGGAACATGAGAACGATAAGAACTACGAGGTGGGATCCAATTTCATTGGGGAGATTGAGAATTCACAGCACCATACTCTAAGTCACATTTTTGAGCAAGCATGACAATAACATGTGAGAGGTCAAGACATACAGATCAGGGCTTGATGTGGAAAGCAGACCTCGATGAGTTGATTTTCAATAATGATACTGAAGACAACATACTGTCCGATTAAATTGGAACTATAGATAAAATGTAGCTCAAAAATAGGATGAGTTGCAGGATTTACGATATAAAACCGAGACCGCTGTTATTAGGAGAATTTGAAGTTTGGTAAATAAACGTTACCAGCAAATTGATGGAAGCAGCTACATTTGGAAATAGTCTTACAAGTTTGATGTCCCAGCCTGTCATTCTCAGTGTCAGAGTCCCTGAAACCCAATCCGAGACTTCGCCTGCAGCCGTGAACAACTACAAAATGGTGCCTGGCTCTGAAGCACCTTTGACCTTTGGCGAAGGACAAGAAAAGACTGCTGTTGTGCTTGGAGGAGGACAAGTACACTCCGGAGGACAGACAACATCCTCGGGGACGAGAAAAGACAGTGAAAAGCGGAGGAACTCACAATGATGAAAATTGACTCATTTGAACAATGGACTCATTCAAGAGTGATGGATGGGGTCGCTCTGAAGCAACAACAAAAGAACACCAACTTGAGAGGGTGAAGTGCGGCAAAAAGATATGGACTTGGAGTGTCCGACAACCAAATCGCACTCCTTGCTACGGCGTTCCCAAATTTGGTGAAGCTTGGTTCAAAGTGGAAGGGAGGTTCATTGTGCACTGAGTTTGACAGAACTGAGGAGATTTGATAAATAAATAAATAAAAATTTGAAAAATACGTAGGGCTACAGATTATAATCAGAGATTGAACAGATTTGGATAAAACAAATAGGCTAAAACGGTAGGAAACAAGAGCAAGATCTGATATTTTGGCTCATCAAGCTTAAAACGTAGAGGTCGAGTTATATAAATTCAATGACCCCCGCCTCCCCCGGGACGTGGGAAAAGCTCTGCCGGAGGTGGGAGTTGAAGCTCTTCCTGACAGGAGATTCTGCCAGACGTTCCCAGCAGACCCTCACAGAGTGTTTGGGTCTTCCAGGTCGGACCAGCATCTTCCCCCACCATCGGAGCCAACCCACCAACAGGTGGTGATCAGTTGACAGCTCCGCCCCTCTTTTCTCCCGAGTGTCCAAAACATGCGGCCGCAAATCTGATGACACAACTACAAAGTCCTGGTGCCATTGCCCACGTGAGCATTGAAGTCACCCAGTAGAACGATGGAGTCCCCAGAAGGAGCGCTCTCCAGCACTTCCTCCAGGGACTCCAAGAAGGGTGGGCATAGACACAAACAACAGTCAGGACCCGTCCCCCCACCTGAAGGCGGAGGGAAGCTACCCTCTCGTTCACCGGGGTGAACCCCAATGTGCAGACGCCCAGCCGGGGGGGCAATAAGTATACCCACCACATCTGCTCGACACATCTCACCGTGGGCAACTCCAGAGTGGAAGAGAGTCTAGCCCCTCTCGAGAGGGCTTCTACCGGAACCCAAACTGTGCGTGGAGGCTAGTCCGACTATATCTAGTCAGAATTTTTCTGCCTCGCACACCAGCTCGGGCTCCTTTCCAGCCAGAGAGGTGATATTCCATGTCCCAAGAGCTAGCTTCTGCAGCCGGGGATCAGACCGCCAAGGTCCCTGCCTTTGGCCACCGCCCAGCTCACACTGCACTCGACCCCTTTGGCCCCTCGCACAGGTGGTGAGCCCATGGGAAGGGGGACCAACGTTTCCTTTTCGGGTTGTGCCCGGCCGGGCCCCATGGGCGAAGGCCCGGCCACCAGACGCTCGCCTTCGAGCCCTGCCTCCAGGTGCAGCACAACCAACGTGTGGAAAAGATAATGCGCACGACATTTTTTCTCAAAAGCATGACTTGAAAGAAGGTCCAAACCAGACAAACAGCAGAGGATGGTTTTGATCTATCCACCTCTGGGTTATGGGCCCAGCACGCTCCCGCTGCGCCACTCTGCTGCTCAGTGCTAGCAATTCATCAAGTCCTCTAATCGGCTAACAAGCATTCGGTTCCAACTCGTAACTGGATTCTGACTGTCACTCATTACATTATGAACAAAGCTCAGTCGGGCAGCACTAACCTGGATGCTGGTGGAGAAACCAACTTTTTATCCACTTTCACATTTTATTAGAAATGTCAACAAAATTCAATGTTGAAACTGCAGTTGGTAGGTAGTGTCGCTGAAGCGCTGGATTTAGGCTCTCAGTCTCTACTAAGGCGTGCGTTCAAATCTTGTGTTAGTTCCGCTGTATTCTTCTGGCCTGACTCCTTTTGGCGCAGCCGTTGTACATATGATGACCCTGGAAAGTTCTTGGCAAATTCTCATTTGCCTTTCATGTTCATCGGGTCTACCATTTTAATAGGTATCTACACTGTGTATTTGGATAGAGACTGGTCAAAGGGGACACATATATGCCTCGTGAACTACTACATGCATTACTGCGGATGAAGAAGAGTGAACAAATAAGTCATCAGACAAGTTTGCCGATTTTTTAGTGCCCATTAGAGCAGCACTCTGTTCCGTACTGTAACCTGTTAGGTTTGTTCCCAGTTCTTTATCTTTAATGCTCGATATGCTAACAGTAATTACCAAGAGAAAGCCTTCACAGTTTAACTATTTAATGTATGCCAAAATGATTGATGCACAGCTGTGGAGCCCTTTCTGCGAGATGCAGAAGAAGGTTCCTCTCCCAGCGCCAAGGTTCCTGCTCTTATACTACTCTGGCCGCCTTCCTGCAAGGAGGCGACTGCCTAGCCTGTGTGATAATGTGTGACCTTGTCATCTTAACCGAGAGCGACTTCTACATATGTGCAAAGGGTTTCATAGAGTAGAGAAAGCTAATAAAGCAAGAGAAGTGTTACAGCGATATAATGGCATAGCTCAAGCTCCCTAGCTAATCACATGTGCCAAAGAGGCCTATTCTAACAAACCGTTGGTGAGAATGGGTAGACGGGGAAGCCTGTAAGCGAGTCCCTCACTCGCATACTCCATCGCTTCTCTGCCTTTTGGCTAAGATAAAGTGTAGTATCTGTTCTTGGGTTTGGGGGATTAAGAGAGCTGACCGTAGAAGAGAGAATTTTAACCATACAAGTGGTGATTTTACCCTTGCTTTTACTAATCAGTTCTGTTTTCATCCCAGCAAGTAAGTTGCTTTTAGAATTGGACCGAGCCATTTTTTACTTCACCTGGAAATCCAAGTCAGAGGGACTGAAGAGGGACACCATGAAGAAAAAGAAAAAAAATAGAGGAGAAGGAGTCCCGAACTTAAAACTCTTCCTCGGAAGCAGATATGTTGCCCTGCACCTGCGAAGCGCGCTCGTTACACCAAATGCATCGAAAAGCCAAGCAATGACACGATTCTGGATGGGCTCATACTGTCACGGTTGGGTGGTGGAGCATGGAGCAGGACGACCAAGTGCAGCTCGGACCAGGGTTTATTGAAGCAACTCAAAATACAGACTCGGTAAACTGACATGACTTAAACAATAACTTGACTGACTGACCGGGACGTGGAACAAGAAGACAGCAGGACATGACGGCACCAAGACAGGACGACACACCGAACGACAGGAACCAAAACCAATGACCAAAACCAATGACCAAAACCAATGATCCGACAGGGAGAGAGGGGCAGACAGGACTTTTATACACGACAGGTAACGAGAGGCAGGTGGGAACAATCACACTGATCATGGGCACACAGGAGGGGAGGGGCGAGCACACAGACAGAAACCAAGACAGACACATAGTGGAGCAGGGCGAGACGTGACACATACCTCCGGAAACTAAAGCTAATACCCATCGACCAATGAATTCCTGTGTCTTTTAACGCGCCACCTTCTTATTTCTTCACCAAAAAGTTTTTGAAGAACTTTAAATTAGAGCAAGAAAATAGTGACATTTTAACAAGTCACAGATCTATGATCTCTGTCGTACAGCGGGAAGTGGTTTGTCCAGTGCTCGGACCCGTATTCGGCGAGCCCACAACAGTTTGGCACAACGTCAACCACCCCGCCCTCTCGAAACAAACTTGTTGGGACCTGTCGTGGATGGTGGCCCATGATGGCCTCCCAGTCAGGTCCGTTATGCACTCCCGGGGCATATCAGCGCTCTCAACGTGCCCCCGACCTGGCTGTGGCGCCCAGGAGTCAGTGTGGCACCTGCTCAGGTAGTTCATGGCTGCCGTATACCTGTGGGCGACCTGCAGTTCCCGGCAAGGGAAGTGTTGAATGCAGACATCAACATCTCAACAGACCCTTCGCACCCAGGTTGCAGCCTGTTTGAACTACTCCCCTCCGGACGCCGTTATAGAGCTCTGTACACTAAAACCAGCAGACACAGAGACAGCTTCTTCCCCCAGGCTGTCGCTCTGATGAACTCACACCACTCTTAGAGTCTCAGAGTCATTACTGTGCAATAACATCCCGCTTTCCACACCTTTTTTGTTTACACTGTTTGTACTATGTGTCCTCTCTGCATCCATTGCAGCCTGGTCATCCTCGAAGAGGGACCCTCCCATCTGTGGTCTCTTCTCAAGGTTTCTCATTTCCCCTAGCTGGAGTTATGAGTTTTTCCTTGCCCTCTTGGGAGTTTAAGATCAGTTTAAGATCAGGGGATGTTTGAGAATATCTTTCATTTTTCACATGTTGTTGTTAGTCACCTAAATGTTGAACAGAGGCTGTGATTTACCGAAGTCAAATTCCTTGTTTGGCACGCTCAAACATGGCGAATAAAAAACTCTTGAATCTTGAATCTTGAACCTTGTACTCTATGGGGTGAGCCCGTTGAAAATCAAGCAAGAAGACTTTACAAAGCAGTGGCTCACTTTTGCTGCCATCAAAGACGCCATGTGGACTTCCAGAAATTTGCTGGTAAGGAGGCACAGACAGACAAGGAAATGATGGAATTGGGCTAAAATGGTGCACGAAAACAGTGTGTATTCACCTTTATATTTTGCTTCATGTAGCCTTATCAAAATGAATAAAACTTCTCTCTGTATGTGCATTCACGTGTAACATTGAAGGAGGTAGATATTTTGTTTCAATATTTAAATAAATACCATCATTGTCTATTAAGACACTAAAAGTTGATGGAACATTTTTTGTAGGGCTGCTGTGTTTTAACAAGGAAAGACTCATGTGCTTATGGATGAAGACGACTTGTACTTGTGATTGTGCTTGTGAACAGTAAAGAGGAGTGCTTGTGCAATTGACAGGGTTGGTTATTGTTTTTTATTTAAAAACAATATTTTTTGCCAAATTACAATAGACTGGCATGTGCCAATTCAAATGGGTCCCACCAGAAGTTAAACTGCATTGATAAACGAAGCCCCTTCGTTAGTCATCACTTTACCGTGGAGGAGGGGTTTGCACGCCCCAATGATCCTAGCAGCCATCTTGTCTGGGGCTTCATGCCCCTGGTAGGGTCATCCATGGCAAACGGATCCTAGGTGAAGGGCCAGACAAAGCACGGCTCTCACAAGCCCCTTATGAAGAAAAACATAAATGGATTTTGTTTTCCCTCGCCCGGACGCGGGTCACCGGGCCCCACATCTGGAGCCAGGCGTGGAGGTGGGGCTCGAAGGCGAGCGTCTGGTGGCCAGGCCTTCGCCCACGGGGCCCGGCTGGGCACAGCCCGAAAAGGAAACATGGGTCCCCCTTCCCATGGGCTCACCACCTGCCGGAGGGGCCAAAGGGGTCGGGTGCAGTGCAAAATGGGCGGCGGAAAAAGGCAGGGACCTTGGCGGACCGATCCCTGGCTGCAGAAGCTGACTCTTGGGACATGGAATATCGCCTCTCTGACTGAAAAGGAGCCCGAGCTGGGCGTGGGAGGAGTTTGGCGAGGCCATGGAGAATGACTTCCGGATGGCTTCGAGGAAATTCTGGTCCACCATCCGGCGTCTCAGGAGGGGGAACCAGTGCACCGTCAACACTGTTTACACTGGAGATGACGTGCTGCTGACCTCGACACGGGACGTCGTGAGTCGGTGGGGAGAGTACTTTGAAGACCTCCTCAATTCCACCGACACGCCTTCCATTGTGGAAACAGGGCCTGGAGACTCTGAGGTGGACTCTCCAATCTCTGGGGTCGAACTCACTGAGGTAATCAAAAAAGTCCTCTGGGGCATGGCCCCGGGGGTGGATGAGATCCGCCCAGAGTTTTTAAAGGCTCTGGATGTTGTGGGACTATCATGGCTGACACGCCTCTACAGCATTGCGTGGACATCGGGGACGGTGCCTCTGGATTGGCAGACTGGGGTGGTGGTTCCCCTCTTTAAGACGGGAGACCGGAGGTTGTGTTCCAACTATAGGGGAATCACACTCCTCAGCCTCCCTGGTAAGGTCTATTCAGGGGTGCTGGAGATGATGGTCTGTCGGGAGGTCGAACCTCGGATTAAGGAGGAGCAGTGTGGCTTTTGTCCTGGCCATGGAACAGTGGACCAGCTCTACACCCTGGGCAGGATCCTCGAGGGGGCATGGGAGTTCGCCCAACCTGTCCACATGTGTTTTGTGGACTTGGAGAAGGGGTTCAATCGTGTCCTTCGGGAAGTTTTGTGGAGGGTGCTTCGGGAGTACGGGGTGCTGAGCCAACTGATAAGGGCGGTTTGGTCCCTGTATCACCAATACCAGAGTTTGGTCCGCATTTCTGGCAGTAAGTCAGATTCTTTCCCAGTGAGGGCTGGACTCTGCCAAGGCTGCCCTTTGTCACCGATTCTGTTCATAATGGTTATGGACAGAATTTCTACACGCAGCCAAGGCGTTGAGGGGGTCCAGTTCTGGGACCTCAGCATTGCGTCTCTGCTTTTTGCAGATGACGTGGTGCTGTTGGCTTCTTCAAGCCGTGATCTCCAGCTCTCACTGGGGTGGTTCGCAGCCGAGTGTGAAGTGGTCGGGATGAGGGTCAGCACCTCCAAATCCGAGGCCATGGTCCTCGGTCGGAAAAGGGTGGGATGCCCTCTCCGGATCGGGGATGAGATCCTGCCCCAAGTGGAGGAGTTCAAGTATCTTTGGGTCTTGTTCACGAGTGAGAGCAGGATGGAGCGCGAGATCGACAGGCGGTTTGGTGCAGCGTCGGCAGTAATGCGAACTCTGTACTAATCCGTCGTGGTGAAGAGAGAGCTGAGACAAAAGGCAAAGCTCTCAATTTACCGGTCGATCTACGCTCCTACCCTCAACTATGGTCACGAGCTTTGGGTCGTGACCGAAAGAACGAGATCCAGAATACAAGCGGCCGAAATGAGTTTCCTCTGCAGGGTGTCCGGGCTCTCCCTTGAGAAGCTTGGTCATCCGGGAGGGACTCGGAGCAGAGCCGCTGCTCTTCTACGGTGAGAGGAGCCAGATGAGGTGGCTCAGGCATCTCATCAGGATGCCTCCTGGACGCCTCCCTTTGGAAGTGTTCCGGACATGTCCCACCGGTAGGAGACCTCGCGGGCGATCCAGGACGTGCTGGAAAGACTATGTCTCTCGGCTGGCCTGGGAACGCCTTGGGATTCCCCGGGTTGAGTTGGATGAAGTGGCTGGGGAGAGGGAAGCCTGGGAGTCCCTCCTAAAGCTGTCTCCCCCTCGACCCAACCCGGATAAGCGGAATAGGATGGATAAATGGATGGATGATAAACGAGGTTTTAAACGTGATTGTCTGTCTGCACTCGGCATAATTTCTCTGTTTATGTGAACATGTTCACACGTGCCGGTATAAATTATGTGAACGTATGATTGTTGCACGGAGTATGATATAGGCGGCTATCCGTTGCAATATTGATATTCTTTCGCAGAGCATCAACAAATTGAGATATACTCTTATTGTTCCTCTCCACGGAAATGGTATACTCTTTATTGTTCCTCTCCACAGAAATCTTTAGTAAAAGGCGAAAGATTTATTCGATCTGAAGAGAAACGAGTGATCTGAAAATCTGAGTCAAAACGGGCCACCCCACTGCTGGTCTCACTAAATTCACAGGCGGTCTCACACTCAAATTGCAGCAACCATTCCTTCTAATACAAACAATAGAAGTTGATGGATTTACTATACTTACAAGGACTCAAGCAAAATAGAATGTTTAAACGAGTATTTTGTGTTCATTAATGTCTCACTTACTTTAAACATTGTTGGCGCACAGGATTGTAGGTATCTGATCGAACACTGATGGCGCTCGTTCTTTCAATTATATTGGGCGTCTATTTTGATTATTGATGGTAAAAACAGTTGTATGTCTTGGTACGTGTACTTTTGGTCTGAGAGAACGGGAAATGATCCCATCCCTGTGTTTTATTTGAAAATTTGTAATTTCATAACTTTATTCAACACAAATCGGGAAACAAAATACGATCGTAATTTCTCAAATGATTTTTCAAACTTCGGAAATGCTCTATGTCTCCCTTGTGTCGCAAATAATTGAGGCTTTTGACGTTGCTGGCATGGTTTGGAGTGTAATTCACCTCCACTGCGTTGGTGGCGTTTGATATTTGACATTAGAAAATATTTCTGTCATTTTACTTTAGAAAGTAAAAGTTGTTTTCTAGAAATCCATACTTGTGATGTATGAGGAACAACAATCGGGCGCATTCTTAAAAAGACAGACCTACAGCCGACAAAAAGGTTTTGATACGTTCATATCATATGACGAGTCAGGAACGTGGTAATTACATATTATTTTGCATTTGCTAATTTGGTGAATACAGTTTAACGAGCAAATGCACAGTGTTAGAGATTCGCTCAGTCCAACTTATTTTGCAAGAACCACACGGGAGACGAGTAAGTCCCTTTAGACACCTGCAGGTGGAGAGTCCATTCGTCGCTGTGCGTACAGCGATGTTCGAATGGAGGTCTGACTCTCGCCTCCTGCAAGAGCATTTTTATTAAGAGAAACAGGGTGGGGGTAAGAGTGGACTGAATAGAGAAAGCCCTTGACCTCTAGTCAAAACATAGCAAGGGGTGTTTTACGACTTTGTGTAGGATGGGACACGCTAGGTGATTTATCACAGGTTGCATTCCAACATAAGCATAAAACTAATCTAGCTAGGTTATTTATTACAGGCTGCATTCCAACATAATCATACGATAAGAATAATCTGGAGAACCCTGACACACAGTTCCAGAGTACAGTTAATTACATAATCAAAAGCGTTCAGTGTGTCACAGCATCGCAGACTTAAACTCCATGTGCATACTACTGCGCTTAATTTTTGTTTTCATCAGAAAGACCAGAGGAGAGCGCGAACACAGTCCCCCACTACCAGAAATAATGCAGTCAAGATTCACACAGTAGGGGAATTTGCAGAGGTCAGCACAACCGTAGTGCAATGGCTGAGCCTCACATGGGGTGAACCACCTTCTTGATCATGGGCCGACGTCTTTACCGCACACGCCATTTTCAGTCACGGGCTTAATTGCTAAAAACGTGTGGCACACATACACACTCAGTGGATGAAACAGGATTCGTAGAACTGTTTAAGTCAAAGTCAAAGTCAGCTTTATTGTCAATTTGTCCACATGCCGAAGACATACAAAGAAACCGAAATTTCGTTCCCCCCTATCCCATGGTGACAAGACATGGCCCACAACAGACAAACAAGTAAACAAGTATAACAAAAGCGTGCTGAATAAATAATGAATAAATAACACAACAAATAAATAAATAAATAAGAGGAGCAAAAAAAGGAGCAAGTGTGCGTACAGCAGACATTCCAGAAAATAGCGCAACAGTGCCACACGCTACGCAGAAGGGGGTAGCGAGTTCAGGGCCCTAACAGCCTGGAGAAAGAAGCTGTTGGCGAGTCTGGTGGTGCGGGAGCGCAGGCTCCTATACCTCTTCCCAGAGGGCAGAAGGTCAAACAAAGAGTGAGCCGGGTGACTCACATCTCTGGCAATCGAGGTTGCCTTGCGGGCGAGATGGGAGGTGTAAATGTCCTTCAGGGAGGGGAGCGAAGCACCAATAATCTTACCAGCCGTATTCACTATGCGCTGCAGGGCCTTCAAGTTCTGTTCAGTGCAGTTACCACCCCAGACAGCGATGCAACTGGTGAGGACGCTCTCAATGGTGCCACGGTAGAATGTAGACAGGACTGCCTGAGGAGCACATGCACGCCTGAGCTTCCGCAGGAAGTACAGGCGGCGCTGAGCTTTCTTTGCCAGTGACGAGGTGTTTGCGGACCAGGAGAGGTCCTCACTGATGTGCACCCCCAGGAACTTGGTGCAGCTCACCCACTCCACCACAGCACCGTCGATGATCAGCGGCAGGTGTGTTGTGTGACCCTTCCGGAAGTCAACAACGATTTCCTTGGTCTTATTGACGTTCAGCAGGAGGTTGTTGTCCCTGCACCACATGGTCAGAAGGTCAACTTCCGACCTGTACCGAGTCTCGTCGCCCTTCGTGATGAGACCCACCAGAGTCGTGTCGTCAGCAAACTTCACTATGCGGTTGTCGCTGTAGGTCGCAGTGCAGTCATGCGTCAGCAGGGTGAAGAGCAATGGACTAAGCACGCAGCCCTGGGGGCCCCCGTGCATGCATTGCCTTTTTTAACCTGAGAACCCTAAAACTGTATGAATTTGTATTTATTGAAAACGTCCAACATTACCACTGAATAATATTTTTTTTCCTGAACAAGTTTTGAAAATGACAAATATATCAAATAACAATAACATAAACAGTTCACCGCCACACAGCCCCAAGCACCGGCATCGACTTCCAGGCGTGTGGCAGCGTGGACTTCCATCCCTGGAGGTGGCACTTCCAGCCACAGAGGTCGAAGAGAGCTCCATAGAATAGGACCGGGTGTGCGTGAAACATATAATAGTTTTTCAAACCTTCTGTGTCACTCCAAATCATTAAATCCTTCAAACTAGTGGTAGAGTGTCCGCCCCGAGACTGGAAGGTTGTGGGTTCAAACCCCGGCCGGGTCATACCTATAAAAATGGGACCCATTGCCTCCCTGCTTGGCACTCAACATTAAGGGGTGGAATTGGGTGTTAGATCACCAAATGATTCCCGAGCGCGGCACCGCTGCTGCTCACTGCTCCCCTCTCCCCCAGGGGATGGATCAAAATCACACGGGGATGGGTTGAATGCAGAGGACAAATCTCACCACACCCAGATGTGTGTGTGATGATCATTGGGAAAAAAAAACTCTCTGTCCTCTGTGTCACTTACAAGCAAAGCCACTAAAGATGCCGGTAGTACATGGGGCCCTTCGTCATCTTCGTCATCCCGTGATCGAATCCTTTGTCCTTTAAGTAAACAACCGCCGCGCCGCTGATGTCACTTGCAGTTCAAACTACAGTAATCCCTTGCTACATCACGGTTCGTTTATCCATTTTTCGTTTTTTTTTTATTTTGAAAATTTGTGACAAAAAATCACGTATAAGTTGCTCCTCAGTATAAGTCGCCCCCCCACCCAAACTATGAAAAGAAACGTGACTTATAGTCCAGAAAATACGGTAATGACAACACACAATACAACAAAACACAACACAACAATACTTACCTTTCCTTTAAAATCTTTTTCTCTACCTAACACAGACAGATAATGGGAGAATGTGTCACAATGTGAAGGAGATGTATTGGGTAATGCAGAAACAAAATAAAAACTATTATTTAATGTTAGACACATTATCCACTAGGCTACTTTCCTCTTGACATTCATTAAATTGACAACGAAGGGACTTGAACCCCTTAATCTTCTGATCCAGTCAGTTAACTCCACTTGAATCTAGGCTGTAGATTTACTGTATATGCTCAAAAATCATTGCACTGCTATCACTTGTCAGAATTTCCTGTATGGCTATCTGGCCTAATGGATAAGATTTCAAATCTAAACAGGTATTCATGTCTAGTGTATCATCAAATTGAAAGAGGAAAATATGTCACGGTCGGGTGTGGAGCATGGAGCAGGACGACCAAGTGCAGCCCGGACCAGGGTCCACCGAAGCAACTCAAAATACAGACTCGGTAAACTGACATGACCTAAACAATAACTTGACTGACCGGGACGTGAAACAAGAAGACAGCAGGACACGACGGCACCAAGACAGCACGCCAACACCGAACGACAGCAACCAAAACCAAAACCAATGATCCGACAGGGAGAGAGGGGCAGACAGGACTTTTATACACGACAGGTAACGAGAGGCAGGTGGGAACAATCACACTGATCATGGGCACACAGGAGGGGAGGGGCGAGCACACAGACAGAAACCAAGACAGACACATAGTGGAGCAGTTGGGGGCGAGACGTGACAAAATATAGGTAAACTGTTTTTGTGCTGTTTTGATCTTTGTTGTGGTGACCCCAAATGTCAGTGACAAAAGCCAAAAGAAAGAGGCACATTTTTCATCTGATGTACAATTTTTAATTTGTTTCTCTTGACTCCAGTTGAGCAACCTGTGCTTGCTGATATTCACAATCCCTGCTTACTTTGCTGCCCTACCCCTTAAAAGAAGAAAAAGTTATTTTAGTCTGAGCAACCTGCTCCCTACTGAAAATAGGGTTTTCAACTAAGGTTTCCAACTAGGACTAGGGTTTCCAACTAGGGCTAGAGTTAGGGTTAGGGCTAGTTTGGACTAGGTATATAAAAAGTCTGCCCCACCTGAGGACCGAACTCTTGACCTTTAGATTGTGAGACTGGCATGCTAGCACCTGCATTAATGAGGCTGTGCATTTACAGTTTTACAATTCTTTTTTACTGTAAAATTGATCCAACCACCGGCCATTTCAATCAAACTGAACTTCACAGAAAGATAAAGTGACTTTTAGTCTGAGCATTCTGAAACTAGGGTTTCCAACTCGGGTTAGGGAAGCCAACTAAGGTTTCAAATTGTGGCCAGGGTTTCCAACTGGGGCTTCCAACGAGGATGAGGGTTTCCAATTCGGGCTAGAGTTAGGACTATATAAAAGTGTGCCCTGTGTGAGGGTTGAATTTACGACCTCCAGATTATGAGACTGACACACTACCACTTCCGCGAACGAGGCTATGCATTTGCAATTTGTGCAATTGTTTTTTACTGTAAAATTGATTCAACCACCGCCCATTTTGATCAAACTTAACTAGGCTAGGGCTAGGATTTCCAACTAGGACTAGGGTTTACAGGTAGGGCTAGATTTAGGGTTGGAATATATATAAATCATGCACCGTGTGAGGATCAAACTCTCGACTTTCAGATTACGACACTGACGCGCTACCGCCTGCGCCAACGAGAATTTGTGGCACCTGTCTTAAAATTCTATTTTACTGTAAAATTGATTCAACCACCGGCCATTTCCATCAAACTGAACTTCATCAAAAGAAAAAGGTACTTCTGTCTGACCATTCTCAAAGTTGGGTTTCCAACTGGGGCTAGGGTTTCCAACAAGGGCTCGAGTTAGGGTTAGGACTAAATAAGACATAGCCCCATGTGAGGGTTGAACTCACGACTTTCAGTTTACTAGACTGACGCGCTACCGCCTGCGCTACCGAGGCCATGAATAGTTGGTTTTACAGAGCTATTTTACTGTAAAATTGATTCAACCACTGGCCATTTCAATTAAACTCAACTTCACAGACAGTAAACCTTATTCTATGTATTATTTATTATTCTTTTCTATACTGTCAGAAAGGTTTTGGTTTCTGATTTCTTTTTTGTTGTGCTGACTCCCCCCCAATCTCCATTTTCAGTGCAACAAAGTGACAAAAACCAAAAGAAAAAATGCTTTCTCTATTGCACACTAGAGCCAGCATTTCCAACTAGGGCTAGGGTTTCCAACTAGGGTTCCAACTCCGGGTAGGGTTTCAAACTAGGAATTCCAACTGGGGCAAGGGTTTCCAATTAGGGTTTCCAACTCGGGCTGGGGTTTCCAACTAGAGACAACATTGGACAGCTGCCACTTGTTGGGAACCTTTAAATGTTTAGTCTTATCAACGAATGTGTTTCAGAGGCCAGATTTAAAACGTGGCTTCTGGTTTTCGTGAACCAAACCCATTAAAAAAAGTGAAAGAATGAAACAGTTCTTAATAGGAGAAGCCTGGTTAGCTCAGGTGGTAGAGCATGCAAGTCTTAATCTCAGGGTTGTGGGTTCTATCCCCATATTGGGCAGCCCACACTTGTCGGGAACCTTTGATTCTTTAGTCTTATCAATAGATGTGTTTCAGAGGCCACACTTAAAACATTTCTCTATTTCCCCTAACCCATTCAAAAAAAATGAAAAAATGAAACAATTCCAAGGTCGAAAAGCCTGGTTAGCTCAGTGGGGAGAACATGCGACTCTTAAACTCAGGGCCGTGGGTTCGGTTCCCACATTGGGCATCCTTGCTTGTTGGGAACCGTTAAACAGTCTTATCAAGGCCACACTGAAAACATGGAGTATTTCACATGGCGATGTGGCCTAATGGATAAGGCACCTGACTTCGGCTCAGACGATCCCTTTCATAGTCAATTTAACGTGTCATGCTTTGAAATCAAAAACTTGACTTCAGTCTGAACCAACTCTTGACTGATTGATTGAACTTTATTCATCCCACAGCAGGGAAATTCACTTGTCACAGCAGCGCATATCAGTGCAATAATAATACGAGTGCAAGAATAAAACAAGTGCCAGAATTACAAAAAAGGGTAAATAACAGACAAGGATAAACACAAGTGCTGCTAGTAGAGACGAAACACATTCATTTTATCAGGCGGCATGCATGTTGTAAAGTCTGACAGCAGAGGGAATGAAGGACCTGAGGAACCGTTCCTTCCTACACCGAGGGTGCAAAAGTCTGCCGCTAAAGGAGCTGCTCAGGAACCGCACACTCTCATGGAGGTGGTGAGAGGTGTTGTCCATGATGGATTTAAGCTTAATCAACGTCCTCCTCTCACCCACAACCTCAATGGAGTCCAGGGGACAGCCCAGAACAGAGCTCGCTCTTCTGAGCATCTTATTCAGTCCCCCCCTGTCCCGGTCACTACTGCCCCCACCCCAGCAGACCACAGCGTAGATGATGGCCGAGGCCACCATAGAGTCATAGAAGGTCCGGAGGAGAGCCCTGCACACACCGAAGGACCTCAGTCTCCTCAGCAGATGGAGGCGACTCTGGCCCTTTTTGTACAGGATATGGGTGTGATCAGTCCAGTCCAGTCCAGTTTGTTGTTAAGGCGAACACCCAGGAATTTGTAGTTCTCCACTACCTCACTGTCCGATCCCTGGATGTTCATTGGAGTGAAGATGGGTGCTGTCCTCCCGAAGCTCACAATCAACCCCTTCGTCTTGCTGGTGTTGTTCACCTGATGCTGGTTGAGCTCACACCAGCTGACAAAGTCCTTGATGACCAACCTATATTCCAGATCGTTCCCCTCTGCGACATTTCAAACAATGGCCATGTCGTCGGAGAACTTCTGGATTTGGCAGTGTGCGGTGTCGTGGGTAAAGTCTGACGTGAACAGGGTGAAAAGGAAAGGAGCACCCTACCCTGGGGGACACCAGTGCTGCAGTGCACCACGTCGGACTCACTGCGATGTAACCTCACAAACTGCGGCCGGTCGGTGAGGAAGTCCGTTGTCCATGCAGTCAGGCACTGGTCCACACCCGCCTTCTCCATCTTCACCCTAAGCAGTGACGGCTGGATGGTGTTAAAAGCGCTGAAGAAAACAAAGAACATGATCTTCCCAGTGCTCCTGTTGTCCTCCAGGTGAAGCAGTGTTCTGTGCAGTAAATAAATCAATGCATTGTCCACCCCAACACCAGGCAGGTAAGCAAACTGCAGGGGGTCCAGCTGCGCTCCCACTAGTGAACGCAGGTGACCCAGGATGATCCTCTTCATAGTCTTCATCAGGTGGGAAGTCAAGGCAATAGGCCTGAAGTGGTTAGGCTCCTTGGGGCATGGCACCTTTGGTACAGGGACCACGCAGGAGGTCTTCCACAGTACTGGGACCTTGTTCAGGCTCAGGCTTAGGTTGAACAGGTACCTGACCACACCACTCAGCTGGTCCGCACAATCCCTGAGCAGTCTCGGCCAGATGCCGTCTGGGCCCGGGGTCTTCCCTGCTTTGATCTTTCTGAAGTGAACCTGAAGATCTGTAAAGAAGAGGGGGATGTCGGAAGACCGGGGTGATGGAGTGGAGACAGGAGACAGAAGAGTGACTCCGGGGGAGGGGGTTGGTGAGCTGGCGGGGGGGCTGGAGTGTCGAAGGTGGTAGAAAAAGATGCGGAGCGAGGTGAAGGGGTGGGGGGGAGGCGGAATCAAATCTGTTGAAGAACAGATTGAGTTCATGCACCTGTTGGATTTTGTCCACAATTTAGGGAGTGCACTATCTGCGCCTCACGGCAAAAGTCATTGCCAATCACCAGTTATCCAATTTACTCACTGTGTGCTCGTTTGATTTCTTCAGATTTAGGAAAATGCTAAGACACTGAAGCAGAAATTAGACTTACACAGGTTGGTTGAGTTCAATCACAATTCTTGTTCAGAAAGCTCTGTCTTCAGGAAAGTACAATACAGCGCTGGGCCTTTCAAGAGCGCAAAGTCTCCATTCAGAAAAGGCCACCTTCAAGGTTCTTTGGTCAGCTTATATTCAGTCGGCCAGTGTGGGCCGAGTTTGATGGGTGATGAGTCTTTGGGGTGGGGCAAGTTCACAGGAGAGTTTGATTCCATGGGAGTGGGTGCTGGTTCGGTGAGAGCTGGTTCCGTGGGGTTGGGTGCTGATTATGGGAGATTCGATTTGTGGGGGCTGTTGTTGTCCTTTCCGTCTTTCAGCCTTGACGATCGTCTTTGGCTTGGCTGTCTCCCTCTGGCACCTGCTGGTTTTATCTCCAAGTGACCTTCCTGTAAACATTCTTGCACATATACTGTTCCACCTCATCCATTCATCATTCTTTCAATTTTGTCATTTTGTACGGAATTATGTGAGCTTTTGGCTGTGACATCATCTACCTATTTATTAATGTTCCCTGACCATGCAAAGTTTGTACTCACCACTTACCATGTTTTTGTTTGTTTGTTCTTTTGATCTCCATGTACTTGCTTACGTCATCATATTCTTAGTTTAATCATGCTTTCAACCATATCTTTTCTTTGTTAGGCAAAATATTTCCCTCTGTCCAGAACGTTCAGTAGTAATCGAAAACTGGTGTCTAGAATTAGTCAAAACATAAGATACAATCAAGTACTGAACATTTTTAGACGACTTTGGCAGTGTCCGTGATTTAGAAAATCATCAGGCATGCATTGAACAGTTCCTTAAGGGTCATTAAGCTATTCAGGCAATATATCAAAAAACATTTGTTATTTCAAAGTGCTCAGAAATATATATATCAGATCATAAAGTTATAAAAACCTTTCTCATTACCACTTATCAAAAATGTCTAGTTATGTCTGTAAGGGAACGGACAGTACAGCCAAGTGCGTAGCGACGGACTTTATTGGAGAAGGGGATGATGGGAACAGCGGGCGCTGGAGCGGCGATCGGGCTGGAGAGGACAAACGATTCTGCGGGGGTTCCAAGTAGTCAAGCGGGTCCGTAGCTTCGGGACTGATGAGCAAGGCAGCATCAAGGGACAGACTGACACTCAGGTCTGCGCTGGCGGCGCTGATATAGTGCTGTCCATGAGCCCGTGGCAGGTGACGGCGATTCCATTGACAGGGGGGCGTGGTCCTGTCGCCGGTGGCACCAGCACGTGACAGAACCCCCCCCACAAGGGACGGCTCCCGACGTCCCCAGGAACCAAAAACAAAACAAAAAAAACAAAAAAGGAAGGCAATTCCCCGGGCGACCAGGTGGGGGGGTCAGCACACCGCCGAAACGGGAGCAGAAGACCCCGGTACCGGCGGGCAAGACCTCCCCTCGTCCCTCCTCGGGCGCCCGCGCCGAGGACCCGGTTGGTCCGGATGGCAGCGATGGAACTCCGTGATGAGCGAACGGTCGAGTATCCAGCGGCTCGGAACCCAGGAGCGGTGCGCGTCGTCATAACCCTCCCAGTCCACGAGGTATTGGAGACCACGACCGCGCCGCCGCGATCGGAGCAGGGAGCGGACAGCGTAAGCCGGGCCCCCCTCAACGAGCTGGGGCGGCGGCGGCGGAACGGGCGCCGGCGCCAACGCGCTCTCATGGATGGGCCGCACACGGGACACGTGGAACGTGGGGTGAACCTTCAGGGACTCTGGAAGGAGAAGACGGACTGCGGCCGGGCCAATCACCTTCTGAATAGGGAACGGTCCAACAAAGCGGGGCGCCAGTTTGCGGGATCCTGCTCGCAGCGGCAAATCCCGCGTCGAGAGCCACACACGCTGCCCCACTCTGTACTCCGGAGCCGGTGTCCGGTGCTTGTTCGCCTGGCGGGCGTAGCCTGAAACAGAGCGGAGAAGAGTGACCCGGGCCCTCGCCCAGGCGCGATGACAACGGCGGACACAAGCCTGGGCCGACGGGCACGCCGCACCACGCTCCTGGTGGGCGAACAAGGGTGGCTGGTACCCGAAGACGCAGTGGAAAGGCGAAAGTCCAGTAGCCGAGCTGGGGAGGGAATTGTGAGCGTACTCTACCCAGGGAAGCTGTTGGACCCACCCGCGCTGGTCCCCGGCGGCCATGCATCGGAGAGACCTGCCCAGTTCCTGGTTCAGGCGCTCCGCTTGACCGTTGGACTGAGGGTGAAACCCCGAGGAGAGGCTGGCCGTGGCGCCGAGGAGTCGGCAGAACTCCGTCCAGAAGGTGGAAGCGAATTGAGGTCCTCGGTCTGACACGATGTCCTGTGGGAGACCGTGGTGGCGAAACACCTCCCGCACCATGATGGACGCCGTCTGCTTCGCAGATGGGAGCTTAGGCAGAGGGATGAAATGCGTCATTTTGCTAAAACGGTCCACCACCGTGAGGACCACCGTGTTTCCCTCAGAGGGGGGGAGGCCCGTGACAAAGTCGATCGACAGGTGAGACCAGGGACGCTGGGGGACCGGCAAGGGTTGAAGCAGCCCGGCCGGAGGACGAGTAGACGTCTTGTAGCGGTTACAAATTGAGCAGGCTCTGACGTAATCGCTGGTGTCCACTTGCCAGGTGGGCCACCAGAAACGCTGTGCCACCACGTACCTCGTGCGTGCCGCGCCGGGATGACAGGCCAGGCGTGAGTCGTGCGCCCATTGCAGCACGGACGACCGCAGACCTTCAGGGACGAACAGGCGACCCTCCGGGCAGTTGCTGGGGCCGGGTTGATCGCGTGATGCGGCTTCCACTTGGCGTTCGATCTCCCATGTAAGAGCCGCCACCCGAACTGAGCTCGGGAGGATAGTGGGAGGCGGACCCTGTCCCTCCTCCCCCCCAGGAAACAAACGCGACAGGGCGTCCGCCTTCGCGTTACGGGAACCCGGTCTATAGGAAAGAGAGAACTCAAACCGGTCAAAGAACAGAGCCCACCGTGCTTGTCTTGCGTTCAGCCTCTTGGCCGATCGCAGATACTCCAAGTTGCGGTGGTCGGTCCAGACGATGAACGGAGTGGTGGCGCCCTCCAGCCAATGCCGCCACTCCTCCAAGGCCAACTTGACGGCGAGGAGCTCCCGATTCCCGATGTCATAGTTTCGTTCCGAGGCCGACAGACGGCGAGAAAAGAAGGCGCACGGGTGGAGGCGATCGTCTTGGTGGCTACGTTGAGACAGCACCGCCCCGACACCCACGTTCGAGGCGTCCACCTCTACCACGAACTGTCTGTCGGGATCGGGAACCCTGAGGATGGGAGCGGATGTGAACCTCCTCTTAAGCTCCTGAAATGCCCGTTCTGCCCGTTCCGTCCATTTGTACGGGGAGGCGGGGCTGGTAAGGGAGGTGAGGGGCGCGGCCACTGTGCTGTATCCACGGATAAAACGGCGATAAAAGTTCGCGAACCCTAAGAACTATTGCAGTCGCTTGCGTGTTTCGGGAACAGGCCATGACGTGACCGCTTGCACCTTCCCAGGGTCCATCTCGATGGATCCCTCACGCACCACATAGCCGAGGAATCTGACAGAGGAGGCGTGGAACTCGCACTTCTCCGCCTTCACGTAGAGCGAATTCTCAAGGAGACGGCGCAGCACCGCCCGTACATGCTTGATGTGCTCAGGGAGCGAGCGTGAGAAAATGAGGATGTCGTCTAAATAAACGAACACAAATTTGTCCAGCATGTCTCGTAGCACGTCATTAATCAGTGACTGGAAAACCGCTGGGGCGTTGGTGAGCCCAAACGGAACCACCAAGTACTCGTAGTGTCCGCTCGGGGTGTTGAAAGCCGTCTTCCACTCGTCTCCCTCCCGGATGCGGATTAGGTGGTAGGCGTTGCGAAGATCCAGCTTGGTGAAAATGGTGGCTCCCTGAAGGCTCTCGAAGGCGGAAGACAGAAGAGGCAGAGGGTATCGGTTCTTCACAGTGATCTCGTTTAGTCCCCGGTAGTCGATACACGGGCGTAGCGTGCCCTCCTTCTTCTTCACGAAGAAGAACCCCGCTCCCGCAGGTGAAGAGGACGGTCGTATGATACCGGCTGCCAGGGACTCCCGGATGTATTCCTCCATAGCCCGGCGCTCAGGAGCGGACAGGGAGTAGACGCGTCCTTTGGGAGGGAAGGTGCCGGGTAACAGCTCGATAGCGCAGTCGTAGGACCGGTGTGGAGGAAGAGAAGTGGCCCTGGCTTTACTAAAAACCTCCTTGAGCTCGTGATAAAACGCTGGGACATTGGGGATGTCGGGACTGTACCTCGGCGGGGCTCTGCTGAGTGGGCTGGTGGCCGCCTTCAGGCACGCCTGATGGCAGCGTTCGCTCCACTGCCGAACAACCCCCACCTCCCAGTCCAGCACCGGGTTGTGCTGCCGCAACCAAGGGTGCCCCAGTATGAGCTGCTGTCCTGGGAGGGAGAGAAGAAAAAACTGGATGGTCTCGTGGTGATTGCCCGAGAGCAATAACTTAATTGGTTCCGTCACGAAAGCCACCTCGCCGATCAGACGGCCATCAATGGCACGTGCGGGAATAGACGGGCTCAGAGGGAGGAAGCCGACACCCCACTTGCGTGCCAGGCTAATGTCCATGATGTTCCCCTCCGCGCCGGAATCCACCAAGGCCGCCACGTTCTGGTCGCCCGCCGCGAGCTGGACGCGTGCCTGTAGCGTGAGCGTGCTGGGGCTGGGAGAGCCGGTGCTGGTCGAGCTCACGCGGATCCCCCGACGCCGCGTGAGCTCCGGCCTCTTTAACGGGCACCCCGCCACCCGATGGCCCCCCTCCCCACAGTAAAAACACAAGCCCAGTGAGGGGCGTCGACGGTGCTCCTCCGAGGGAACCCGAGCCCCTCCCAGATCCATGGGCTCGGCGGGTGGTGTGGTTGGCGGGTCCCCAGCAGACGGAGGAATGTGACCACACGGGTTTCGCGGGGACCTCCTCTCCCGATCGCGCCGCCGCGTCTGGATCCGCCGGTCTACTCGGGCCGCCAAGTCCATCGCGCCCCTCAGGGTTCGCGGGCGATCGTACGCAACCAGTCCATCTTTCATGTACTCAGCGAGTCCGTTTAGGAAGGTGCTAACGAGCGCCGGCGTGTTCCATCCGCTGCTGCCGGCCAACGTCTGGAACTTAAGGGCGTACTCTGCGACCGATCGGCTACCTTGACGCAGCGTCGCCAGTTCCTCGGCGGCGTCCTCGGCGGCGGATCCCAGGTCGAACAGGCGGAGCAATTCCTCCGCGAAGGCGTCGAAGGAATCGCAAGCCGGGGCCATCCTTTCATATTCGGCCAGGCCCCACAGCCGCGCCTCGCCCGTGAGGTGGGTTAGGACGAACCCGACCTTGGCTGATTCCGACGAAAACGTGATTGGCTGGAGGCTGAACATTATGCGGCAGTTCGTCACGAATGCCCTCACGTGCTTGGGATCGCCGTTAAACTTCTCGATGTTGCCAAGGCGGGGCTCCGGGACGTCCACGAGCGTCCTGGCCTCGGCAGACGAGCGGTGCGGGGGTACCGTGACAGCCGGGGACGCAGCCACCGACAGTCTCTGGAGGGCTTGGGCCATCTCCTGCTGCTGTAGCTGTTGCTGCTGACCAACCTTGATCAGGTGCCGGATGTCGGCAGACAGGCTGCTGACGGCGGTCTCGGCTCGCTCCAGTCGACTCAATGCCGTCTCGTCGTTCGCTGGCTGCATAGCGTTGGTCAGTCTGTACTGTAAGGGAACGGACAGTACAGCCAAGTGCGTAGCGACGGACTTTATTGGAGAAGGGGATGATGGGAACAGCGGGCGCTGGAGCGGCGATCGGGCTGGAGAGGACAAACGATTCTGCGGGGGTTCCAAGTAGTCAAGCGGGTCCGTAGCTTCGGGACTGATGAGCAAGGCAGCATCAAGGGACAGACTGACACTCAGGTCTGCGCTGGCGGCGCTGATATAGTGCTGTCCATGAGCCCGTGGCAGGTGACGGCGATTCCATTGACAGGGGGGCGTGGTCCTGTCGCCGGTGGCACCAGCACGTGACAATGTCTTCTTTATTGATTTGGTGTGTAGGTATAATTATATGTTTAAAATGTTTCTTTTATTTATTTAATATGTGAATATACTTGTCTGCTTATGTACTTTATTCAATGAGGTTTGAGCCAGGGCTGTGGACTCGGTCGGATTTTTGCACCGAGTCCGGCCTCTTGACCACCGAGTCCGGGTCCCAGTCCGGCTGTCAATTTTTTCCGTTAATTCATGTGACTGCTTCGTCTTTAGTCAAGGCTAATTTAGATCAAAATCTATCAGAACGAACGCAACTGCTTTCACACTGGCTGGTTCGGCTTATATAGGATCCCTTGCTGAGAGGGCGGACGTAAAAGTGAGGCGACGTTCCAATCGGACGTCGGATCGATAACATTTTCCCTGCCCCACCGGAGTTGTGCTAGTTCATAACGTAGATCACTCGAGGCATAGTCATAAATGTACGGTTGACAATTTAACCGATAGAAGTGGATACATTGGAACATAACCTACACTCTAATATATTATTTGACATGGTATTAAATGCGTGGCTTTACAAAAATGGTCATTGAAGCCCACCCTTAGCCCTGAGTGCCATTGGCATGAGGCAAAACGCTTGAAAACACTCTTGCCCAATTAAATAACCATTCTGAAACACGGGACATGTAAGATAATATTTTTTAATCATTAATTACACCATTATAGCTCAGACATTTATCTAAACACAAATAATTAGTGACGACCCCACAACTATCGAAACACATCAATGATATAAGCTGGGTGACATAATCGTCCTTGACATTGGTACATAATGTAAACATTAGCCTAAGTGCAACTCAACGTGGCCGCATTGATCGTAAGCAGGGCTGTGGACAGTATTCCTACTCGCATTCTGAGCAGCATGATGAAAATAAAATTGAACGTGATTTTTTTATTGTCGGACTCGGTGGACTCGGTCAAAATCAGCACCGAGTCTGAGTCCGAGTCCGGCAAAAATGACAGAGTCCGACCGAGTCCAAGTCCAGGAATATAGGTACGTTTTGTGTGCCAAATCTTCATTACAGCCAATAGCAGATTTCTGATTAAAGGTACAAAAAGAAAAGCAATGACTATGTGTGTCCGCTGGTTCTTCTCTGCAACACAGGAAGTTTGCATTCACTACAGTTGTGCCCATCGGCAAAAGGCAGCCCCCAACTACCACATGAGTAGCCGACAGGCCTGTTCTAAAACAACTCACTGATGAGGACGTATTATTTTCAAGGAATGTTCTAGAAGTAATCGTTGTTAAAAAAAAAAAACACATGATGGTGGTTCTTGGAGATCACTGTTTATATATACACACACAAATATATATATTGAGTCTAGGGAGACAAATACACCGCAAACTGTGGGTAGGTGTCAGGTGATGAGCCACAGAAAAAAATCACAGTTGCCACAGAAAGATGACAAGCCTCATTTTGAAGCAGAGCTAAACATCAGGGATGAGAACGGCAAATGAAAAAAAACACTGATATATTGATCAAAACCAGAGCACATTTCTTGGCTTGCTTATCCGAGTCGACAGCATAGACATGGAGACTTTCAAGGCAAGTTACCCCAAGTTGCGCAGCGGTCTGGGTTAGCTACAACAAACATACACCATAAAGGTCAAGCCAGGTGCCGTGCCATATTCAGTAAAAAAAACCAGGAGGATTCCACTACCACTGGTGGGTGAAGTCAAGAGAGAGCTCCAGCGCATGGAAGCTCTGGGCGTCATTAGTCGGGTGAAGGAGCCAACTGATTGGTGTGCCGGCATGGTGGTCGTGCCCCAAAAGGACAAAAGCAGCATTTGAAGACCTAAAGAAAGCTCTGTCCTCTCCTCCGGTGCTGGCTATGTATGACCCGGGCAGAGACACCAAAGTATCTGCTGATGCATCATCATATGGGTTGGGGGGCGTAATTCTTCAGAAATGAGGGGAAGGATGGAAGCCTGTGTCTTACGCATCACGGTCACTCACTCCAACTGAGCAACGATACACACAGGTGGAGAAGGAAGCTCTGGGCCTCACATGGGCCTCACATGGGCCTGTGAACGGTTTCGGGATTTCCTCATTGGAAAGGAGTTTTGCCTGGAGACCGACCATAAACCCCTTCTCATCCTGCTTGGAGCCCAAGCACTGGATCTTTTGCCACAGAGAATCCAGGGTTTCAGGATGAGGGTGATGCGCTACTCATACTCCATCGTGCACGTACCAGGAAAGTCGCTTTGGACAGCAGACACACTTTCACGTGCAACCTGTAAAATGACGCATGTCCACTGATGACCAGGAGCTGATGGAGAGCACAAACATATTTGTGGACTGTGTCACTGAGAGTCTACCTGTCAGCTCATCATATACAGAAAACCTGAAAGAGCAGTTGAAAGCCGACAGTGTCTGCTCGCGTGTCATGACCATGTGCATGGAAGGATGGCCAGCACATGCAAAACAGGAACCAGCGCTAAAAAATGACTGGCCGGAGCGAGCCACATTAACAGTGAAAGATGCTAAAGGACACACGACTGGTAATACCTTCCGCAATGAGGAACGACGTGCTGTTCAAATTACACGAAGGACACTTAGGTGTCCTGGAATGTAAATCACGTGCACGTCAATCTGTGTGGTGGCCGGGACTCAGCCAGCAAGTGAACAAAATGGTACTGAACTGCAGGACATGCATACAAGAGCGACACAACCCAAAAGAGGCACTCGTGCCATCAGGGTGCCCTGAAAGACCTTGGCAAAAGTTAGGAACAGACCTTTCTACACAAGAGGCAGAATAATCCTCTAAGGCAGTGGTTCTTAACCTTTTTGGAGGTACCGAACCCCATCAGGTCCATATGTGCATTCAACAAACCCCTCTTTGGGGGGCGAGTTAAACGAACCCCATCAGTTTCATGTGCACATTCACCGAACCCCTCTATATAGGGGGGGATGACATACCAGCAAATCAGTGTGACTTCTGCTGTTGCCTTTGCAAGAACAGTTCAGATATGCGTTATCACGAATTTACACGATATTCAGGTGTGTTCAGCCATCCGTGGGCGGGGGGGCGGGGGGGGGGGGGGTAGCGGGGCGGGGGCGGGGCAATGACATACCAGCTCTGCCGAACCCCTGAAGCCGACTCACCTAACCCCTAGGGTTCGATCGAACCCAGGTTAAGAACCACTGCTCTAAGGTCTGACGAGACAAAGGCAGTCTACCCTATGATCCCTGGAAAAAGGGAGATGTGGTATTATCGTATGTTGAAACTATAATATTCTATAGTTTGTTATTGGAGGTCTCAAATAATGTTGACAGTTGGGGGCTCTGTGGTGCGCCAGGGGCATTGTACTGCTATGTAAGACATGAGTGGGGAGAAAATAAAAAGTTGCTGAATAAAGAAGTTGCATTCGTGTTCATCTCTACTCCGTATAAACACAACAGTCGTGGACTGCGTTCGCGCTCTCCCCTGGTCTTTCTGATTAAAACAAAAATCACACGCAGTCGTACGTACATGGAGTTTAGGTCTGCGGTGCTGTGACACACTGAATGCTTTTGAGCATGTTATTAACTGTACTATGGAACTGTGCATTTGCTTGCTAAACTGTATTAACCAAATTAGTCAATGCAAAATAATATGGAATTACCACGTTCCTGACTCGTCATATGATATGAACGTATCAAAACCTTTTTGTCGGCTGTAGGTCTGTCTTTTTAAGAATACGCCCGATTGTTGTTCCTCATACATCTCAGTATAGATTTCTAGAAAACAACATTTACTTTCTAAAGTAAATTGACAGATTTATATTCAAATGTCAAATATCGAACGCCACCATCACAGTGGAGGTAAATTACACTCCAAACCATGCCAGCAACGAGAAAAGCCTCAATTATTTGCGACACGAGAGATATAGAGCACTTCTGAAATTTGAGAAATCATTTGAGAAATTACGATCGTATTTTGTTTCCCGATTTGAATAAAGTTATGAAATCACACGTTTTCAAATAAAACACAGAGATGGGATCATTTCCCATTCTCTCATACCAAAAGTACACGTACCAAGACATACAACTGTTTTTACCTTCAATACTCATAATAGACGCCCAATCGATAGGTGACGCTGTTTGAAAGAAGGTTTGATCAGGTACCTACAATCCTGTGCGCCAAAGATGTTTAAAGTAAAAAAGACATTAATGAAAACAAAATACTTGTTTAAACCTTCTATTTAGGTTGAGTCCTTGTAAGTATAGTAAATCTATCAACGTCTATTGTTTGTATTAGAAGGACTGGTTGCTACAATTTGAGTGTGAGACCGCCTGTGAATTTGGTGAGACCAGCAGTGACGTGGCCCGTTTTGACCCAGATTATCAGATCTCTCTTTCTTTTCAGATGGAATAAATCTTTCGCCTTTTACTAAAGATTTCCGTGGGGAGGAACAATAAGAGTCTATCTCTACCCATTCTCACCAACGGTTTGTTAGAATAGGCCTCTTTGGCACCACTTTTATGGTTAAAATTCTCTCTTCTATGATCAGCTCTCTTAATCCCTCAAACCCAAGAACCGAGACTACACTTGATTTTAGCCAAAAGGCCGAGAAGCGATGGAGTATGCGAGTGACGGACTCACTTACAGGCTTCCCCGTCTACCCATTCTCAGCAACGGTTTGTTAGAATAGGCCTCTTTGGCACATGTGATTAGCTGGGTAGCTTGAGCTATGCCGTTATATCGCTGCAACCCTTCTCTTGCTTTATTAGCTTTCTCTTCTCTATGACACCCTTTGCACATATGTAGAAGTCGCTCTCAGTTAAGACTACAAGGTCACACGTCATCACACAGGCTAGGCAGAGTCGCCTCCTTGCAGAAAGGCGGCCCAGAGTAGTATAAGAGCAGGAACCTTGGCGCTGGGAGAGGGACCTTCTTTCGCATCTCGCAGAAAGGGCTCCACAGCTGTGCATCGATCATTCTGGCATACATCAAATAGTTAAACTGTGAAGGCTGCCTCTTGGTAATTGCTGTTAGCATATCGAGCATTAAAGATAAAGAACTGGGATCAAACCTAACAGGTTACAGTACGGAACAGAGTGCTGCTCTTCTGGGCACTAATAAATCGGCAAACTTGTCTGATGACTTATTTGTTCACTCTTCTTCACCCGCAGTAATAAATATAGTTCACGAGGCATATATGCTTCCCCTTTCAGCAGTCTCTATCCAAATACACAGTGTAGATACCTATTAAAATGGTAGACCCGATGAACATGAAAGGCAAAGATGGATAATTCGCCAAGAACTTTCCAGGGTCATCATATGTACAACGGCTGCACCGAAAGAGTTGGGCCAGAATAGAGCGGAACTCATGCAGAAGTGCATGAACACCACCTTGCTGAAAGAATAAAACCAACACAATGCATGAATTCACGACAAATGACATACCACCAAATCGGTGTGACTTCTGCTATTGCCTTTGCGAGACCAGTTCAGATATGCTTTATCACGAATTTATAAATCTGGTGTGTTCGGACCTCCGCAGTGGAGGCTCTGCTGAACCCCTGAGACCGACTCACCGAACCCCTAGAGTTTGACCAAATCCAGGTTAAGAACCACTGGTTTAGAGGCAGTTATTTCTGTCACGTGCTGGTGCCACCTGCGACGGGACCACGCCCCCCTGTCAGTGGGATCACCGTCACCTGCCACGGGTTCATGGACAGCGCTATATCAGCGCTGCCAGCGCAGACCCGAGTGCCAGTCTGTCCCTTGATGCTGCTTCGCTCATCATTCCCGGAGAGAATTGACTCACTTGACTACTCGAAACCCTCGCAGAATCGTTGTCCTCTCCAGCCCGATCGCCGCTCCAGCGCCAGCTGTTCCCATCATCCCCTTCAAATAAAGTCCGTCGTTACGCACTTGGCTGTACTGTCCGATCCTTAACAATTTCTGCAAAAGGAGGATCTACTAAATATTGCTGTCATTTTTCTGTTGGAGTTTCCAAATGTATGCACCTGCCTACTTTTGTTTAAATAATGATTGCACCCTGTCTGCAAATCCTATAAACTTCATTTCACTTCTCAAATATCTGTGTTGATCACTGCCATCATCCGCCATGCATGGATTCGGGCCATCTGATTGGTTCCTTTGCCCCCCCATACACACAGGAATTGGTTAGGACTTGATTAGTAAATGCTAGGAATCGTTTTGCCTGTCTGTTCAGAGCAAGAAACAAGCCACTAGCCCCACGGGAAGTTGTCATTTTTTGTAAGCTTGTGTGTATGTAAATTTGTCATGGTCCAACGTAAGACTGTTTAGGGTGAATAAAAAATAACTGCAACAAGTTTATTCTGCTATTAACCAGATTCAAACTGGGGTTGCAGCCGCCTCATTGCTATATTATGGCCAATATGCAGTTGCATGTTTAGGGTCTTTTCTCTAGGAACTTCAGCCACGACACCCAGGCAGACCATGAAAGAATGTCGATGTTAAAATGTTGGTTGAACTATCCAATAACTACGCAGATCCGATGATTCCTAAGACTTGAGATCAGACAAAATTGGAAAGACTATTTTTTGATGGTGTCTGTGAGTTACTTCAACCCAAAAGTTCACATAAATTACACATAGCTAATGTTGACCACAAAATGGTATGTGAGCTGGCCAGGAGTCCTGGAATCTTTTGATTTGTAGACAGATGCGTTATCCATTGCTCCACGAGCCCCACAGGAATATGTGGCTTATAAACTTGTGTGTAACACTTTTGCAAAAATGAAAAACAAAAAAAAAATGGGTGACATTATTTGAATATGCCATGATGCTTTATCCATTGCGCCATTCGCCCTACAAGTTAAGGCTATCGACCGCAAACGTGAGGAAAATCGTCATTGTCCAAAAGATGGCTGTTCAGCAATAGTGAGCAAGGGACAAATTCCACATAGTTATTTGAGTATGCCATGACCCTGATTCGAACCAGGGTTGCTGCAGCCACAACACCGAGTACTAACCACTATATGATCATGGCCAATATGCGCAACTTATTTAACGCTACTGCATACAGGCCATGATCGTGTAGTGGTTAATGGTTGTGTTCCATTCGAATCCGGGTTATGGTATAATCAAATTACTTTGATGAATTTGTCTGCTGGTCACTGTTGCTAAGCAGCCTTCCTTTGGACAATGACAGTTTTCCACACAAGTTTACAGTCGATACAGTCTTGTAGGGTGAGTGGCGCAATGGATGACACATGACGGCAGATTCAAGTGATGAGAATCGAAACAACAGATTCAAGAGACCCAAGGTAAATGAACACAACCCGTTTCGTTTCAATTGACAGCCCATGTGACATGCACCTCAGATGAAATGGGGCTAGTTGATCAACAGCAATGTTTTAACAAAGGGATCATCTGGGAGTTAAACCCCAGACCTCTCACACCCAAAGCAAGATTCATACCCCTAGACCACTGGTGTCAAACTCGAGGCCCGGGGCCAGTTATGGCCCACCGTATCATTTTCTGTGGCCCGCAACGACAAATTGTGCATTAAATCTATGTCATACTAACATTGCAAATTGTCGGAACTTTTAAGAATCTTCTTAAAATTATTTTTGAAATATGTGAAAAGTTTCCACGAGTCTGATTTGAAAAAGCAATTATTTGTCAGTTTGTTTTGTAGCTTATACTGTATATAATATGAGGCGTTTATTTATTTGGGTTGACAGTCATAATGGCCCATCGAGGGAAACTTTGACTACAATGTGGCCCGCGACAAAAATGAGTTTGACACCCCTGCCCTAGACCAACGAGCCTCAAAGAAAGCTTGCAGACCATGGTACATTCTGTGTAACATTGGCCTGTCATATGAGAAAGGACTCATATGTGAGGTTGCTGTTTGTGGACTTCAGCTCTGCCTTCAACACCATTGTGCCGCAGCGACTCATCTGCAAACTCGATGAGCTGGGCCTCAGTACCTCCCTCTGCAACTGGATACTGGACTTCCTCTGTCAGAGGCCTCAGGTGGTGCGTGTTGGCGACAAAATCTCCGCCAGCATCACGCTGAGCACGGGGGCCCCCCAGGGCTGCGTGCTCAGTCCATTGCTCTTCACCCTGCTGACGCATGACTGCACTGCGACCTACAGCGACAACCACATAGTGAAGTTTGCTGACGACACGACTCTGGTGGGTCTCATCACGAAAGGCGACGAGACTCGGTACAGGTCGGAAGTTGACCTTCTGACCACGTGGTGCAGGGACAACAACCTCCTGCTGAACGTCAATAAGACCAAGGAAATCATTGTTGACTTCCGGAAGGGTCACACAACACACCTGCCGCTGATCATCGACGGTGCTGTGGTGGAGAGGGTGAGCTGCACCAAGTTCCTGGGGGTGCACATCAGTGAGGACCTCTCCTGGTCCGCAAACACCTCGTCACTGGCAAAGAAAGCTCAGCGCCGCCTGTACTTCCTGCGGAAGCTCAGGCGTGCATGTGCTCCTCAGGCAGTCCTGTCTACATTCTACCATGGCACCATTGAGAGCGTCCTCACCAGTTGCATCGCTGTCTGGGGTGGTAACTGCACTGAACAGAACTTGAAGGCCCTGCAGCGCATAGTGAATACGGCTGGTAAGACTATTGGTGCTTCGCTCCCCTCCCTGAAGGACATTTACACCTCCCATCTCGCCCGCAAGGCAACCTCGATTGCCAGAGATGTGAGTCACCCGGCTCACTCTTTGTTTGACCTTCTGCCCTCTGGGAAGAGGTACAGGAGCCTGCGCTCCCGCACCACCAGACTCGCCAACAGCTTCTTTCTCCAGGCTGTTAGGGCCCTGAACTCGCTACCCCCTTCTGCGTAGCGTGCGGCACTGTTGCGCTATTTTCGGGAATGTCTGCTGTACGCGCACTTGCTCCTTTTTTTTCTGCTCCTCTTATTTATTTATTTATTTATTTATTTATTTATTTATTTATTTATTTATTTATTTATTTATTTATTATTGTTGTGTTATTTATTCATTATTTATTCAGCACGCTTTTGTTATACTTGTTTACTTGTTTGTCTGTTGTGAGCCATGTCTTGTCACCGTGGGATAGGGGGGAACGAAATTTCGGTTTCTTTGTGTGTCTTTGGCATGTGGAGAAATTGACAATAAAGCTGACTTTGACTTTGACTTTGACTCCACACAACGATAGACAACAGTGTTTCAAAGAAGAGCTCGTCCGGGAGTTTAACCCGGGCAATCAAAGAACCCTAGGCGAGAATCATTCCCCTGCACCAATGAGCCCCATAGTAGACCAGCTGACCCCATTACATTCCAGCAGAATTTCAAAGATTCTCCCAGAAGGTAAACTTAAAAACACATGGAAGAACACACACAGGTGAAAAAAATGTTTCCTGCTCAGCTTGTGGCCAAAGATTCTCAGAGAAAGGAAGCTTGAAAAGACACACAACAACCCACACTGGTAAGAACCCTTTTTCCTGCTCAGTTTGTGGCCAAAGATTCTCTCAGAAGGTAAATTTAGAAACACATGTAAGAACACACACAGGTGAAAAGCCTTTTTCTTACTCAGTTTGTGGCCAAAGATTCTCAGAGATGGGAAACTTCAAAAGACACACAAGAACCCACACTGGTGAGAAAAACCTTTTGCCTGCTCAGTTTGTGGTCAAAGATTCTCAGGGAAGCGACAGTTCAAAACACATACACAGGTAAGAACCCTCTTTCCTGTTTAGTTTGTGGCAAATATTCTCTCAAAGCAAGCCTTCGACAAGGATGGGATTTGAACCCATGCGTGCAGAGCACAACGAATTAGCAATCCATCGCCTTAACCTCTCGGCCACCTCGTCTTGTGTTGATAAGTCATGTTACGTATGTTGTGCCAAGATACTTTGGATGTGAATGTGAAACCGACGAGGATGTGATATGAAATGATGAGTGGAGAGCACAATGGAGTAGCAACCCATCGCCTAAATATTTCAGCGATCGCATCTCATGCATGAGTTGAATAGGCGACGTGATATGGTATGTACGGTGTAGTATAAGCCGCAAGGTAAAATGATACGATACTTTAGATGTGTAACGAAGAAAAGGTAAGCCACAAAATAAGTGACACTGTAAACAAAGCAAAACGTTTTTTCAATGTTGTCTCACCCCAAATCTTTGGGATCATCGGATCTGCACAGTTGGATAGTTCCACCGACATTTTAACATCAACATTCTTTCATGGGTGTCTTGGCTGAAGATCCTAAAGAAAAGACCCTAAACTTATTGTATGCGATTGCATATTGGTCATGATCGTATAGTGTTGTGGCCGTAGCATCACCGGAACGAATCTGGGTCATGGCGTCAGTAAATTACCTTGCTGAATTTGTCCGTTGTTCACTGTTGCCAAACAGCCTTCTGTTGAACGCAGGCTTCCAGACATTACGTCCACCTATGTTTTAACATCAACTTTATTTCATAAAGTTCTTCCAAATTCATCTTGGTGAAACTCCCTCCCTCAGGTGTTCCCATCTTTTTTTAGGCCTGGCTGCCACGAGGCAGCGGTAGAAACAAAATATGACCCTGAAAGGGCACGCCCAAACCGGCTATGATATTAATCAGAATTCGTTCATCACTAAAATGCAGTCCTCAGGTCCATGTCATATTCGCTACCAATCGGAATGTAACGGACAGATTTATATTCAAATGTCAAATCTCGAACGCCACCGTCGCAGTGGAGGTGAATTACACTCCAAATTCACCTCCACTGCAACGACAAAAGCCTCAATTATTTGCGACACGAGAGATATAGAGCACTTCTGAAATTTGAGAAATCATTTGAGAAATTACGATCGTATTTTCTTTCCCGATTTGTGTCGTTATGAAATCACATGTTTTCAAATAAAACACAGATATGGGATCATTTCCCATTCTCTGATATCAAAAGTACACGTACCAAGACATACAACTGTTTTTACCTTCAATACTCAAAATAGACGCCCAATCGCTGTTTGAAAGAATGTGTTCGATCAGGTACCTACAATCCTGTGCGCCAACAATGTTTTAAGTAAAAAAGACATTAATGAACACAAAATACTCGTTCGTTTAAACCTTCTATTTAGGTTGAGGCCTTCTAAGTATAGTAAATCTATGAACGTCTATTGTTTATATTAGAAGGAATGGTTGCTGCAATTTGAGTGTGAGACCGCCTGTGAATTTGGTGAGACCAGCAGTGGGGTGGCCCGTTTTCACCCAGATTATCAGCTCATTCTTTTTTCTCTTCAGATCGAATAAATCGTTCGCCTTTTACTAAAGATTTCCGTGGGGAGGAACAATAAGAGTCTATCTCTAGCCATTCTCACCAACGGTTTGTTAGAATAGGCCTCTTTGGCACATGTGTTTAGCTGGGTAGCTTGAGCTATGCCGTTATATCGCTGCAACCCTTCTCTTGCTTTATTAGCTTTCTCTTCTCTATGACACCCTTTGCACATATGTAGAATTCGCTCTCAGTTAAGACGACAAGGTCACACGTTATCATACAGATTAGGCAGAGTCGCCTCCTTGCAGGAAGGCGGCCCAGAGTAGTATAAGAGCAGGAACCTTGGCGCTGAGAGAGGGACCTTCTTTCGCATCTGGCAGAAAGGGCTCCACAGCTGTGCATCGATCATTCTGGCATACATTAAAGAGTTAAACTGTGAAGGCTGCCTCTTGGTAATTGCTGTTAGCATATCGAGCATTAAAGATAAAGAACCGGGAACAAACCTAGCAGGTTACAGTACGGAACAGAGTGCTGCTCTTCTGGGCACTAATAAATCGGCAAGCTTGTCTGCTGACTTATTTGTTCACTCTTCTTCACCCGCAGTAATGCATGTAGTTCACGAGGCATATATGTGTCCCCTTTCAGCAGTCTCTATCCAAATACACAGTGTAGGTACCTATTAAAAGGGTAGTCCCGATGAACATGAAAGGCAAAGATTGATCATTCGCAAAGAACTTTCCATGGTCATCATATGTACGAAAGAGTTGGGCCAGAAGACTAGAGCGGAACTTATGCAGAAGTGCATGGACACCACCTTGTTGAAAGAATAAAACCAACACAATGCATGAATTCACGACAAATGATATACCAGCAAATCAGTAGTACTTCTGCTGTTGCCTTTGCGAGACCAGTTCAGATATGCGTTATCACGAATTTATAAATCAGGTGTGTTCGGACCTCCGCAGTGGAGGGAGGCTCTGCTAAACCCCTGAGACCGACTCACCGAACCCCTAGAGTTTGACCGAATCCAGGTTAAGAACCACTGGTTCAGAGGCTGTTATTTCTGCAAAAGGAGGAACTACTAAATATTGATGTCATTTTTCTGTTGGGGTTTCCAAATGTATGCGCCTGCCTACTTTTGTTTAAATAATGATTGTACACTGTCTGCAAATCCTATAAACTTCATTTCAATTCTCAAATATCACTGTGTTGATCACTGCCGTCATCGGCCATGCATGGATTCGGGCCATCTGATTGGTTCCTTTGCCCCCCCCCCCCCCCCCCCCCCCCCCATACACACACAGGAATTGGTTAGGACTTAATTAGTAAGTGTTAGGAATCGTTTTGGCTGTCCGTTCAGAGCAAGGAACGAGCCACTAGCCCCACGGGAAGTTGTCATTTTCTGTAAGCTTGCGTGTATGTAAATTTGTCATGGTCCAACGTAAGACTGTTGAGGGTGAATAAAAAATAACTGCAACAAGTTCATTCGGCTATTAACCAGATTCAAACTGGGGTTGCAGCCGCCTCAATGCTATATTATGGCCAACATGCAGTTGCATGTTTAGGGTCTTTTCTCTAGGATCTTCAGCCACGACACTCAAGCAGACCATGAAAGATTGTTGATGTTAAAATGTTGGTGGAACTATCCAATAACTACGCAGATCCGAAGATCCCTAAGTCTCGAGATGAGACAAAATTGGAAAGACTATTGGTTGACAGTGTCTGTGAGTTACTTCAACCCAATAGTTCACAGAAATTACACATAGCTAATGTTGACCACAAAATGGCATGTGAGCTGGCCAGGAGTCCTGGAATCTTCTGATCTGTAGACAGATGCGTTCGTTATCCATTGCTCCACGAGCCCCACGGGAATATGTGGCTTGTAAGCTTTTGCAAAAAATGAAAATAAAAATAAAAAATGGGTGACATTATTTGAATACGCCATGATGCTTTATCCATTGCGCCACTCGCCCTACAAGTTAAGGCTATCGACTGCAAACGTGTGGAAAATCGTCATTGTCCAAAAGATGGCTGTTTAGCAATAGTAAGAAAGGGACAAATTCCACACAGTAATTGGAGTGTGCCATGACTCGGATTCGAACCGGGGTTGCTGCGGCCACAACGCAGAGTACTAACCACTATACGATCATGGCCAACATGTGCATCTTATTAACGCTACTGCGTACAGGCCATGATCGTGTAGTGGTTAATGTTCGATTCGAATCCGGGTTATGGTATAATCAAATGACCTTGTTGAATTTGTCTGCTGGTCACTGTTGCTAAACAGCCTTCCTTTGGACAATGACAGTTTTCCACACAAGTTTACAGTCGATACAGTCTTGTAGGGTGAGTGGCGCAATGGATGACACATGACGGCAGATGTTAGAGATTTGCTTACTCCAACTTATTTTGCAAGAACCACAAGGAGACAGGCAAGTTCTTTTAGACACCTGCAGGTGGAGAGTTCACTCGCTACAGGAATGAAGTCTAAAAGTCTCCTCCCTGCAAGGGCATATTTATTAGGAGGAACAGAGTGGGGGTGGGAGTGGACAGGTTTGGTGAACCCCCGGCCTCTGATAAGATCAGAGCAGGGGGTGTTTTACACTATTGTGGGAAACAGACTCTGCATTGTGAGGGCCAGACGTGATTGATTTAATTATTACATTGTGAGGGCCAGACAGGATTGATTTAATCATTACAGTCTACATTCCAACATAATCCTATGATAAAGATAACCTGGAAAACCCTAACATCTCCCTCCTGTTTTATCATATGATTATGCTACCCCAAACAACAAAGACAAGTAAGAAAAAAACACATATATATGTATAATGAAGAAAGAAGAATAGGAAAAATAAAAACAACAAACAATGATAGCAACACTTTCCAGTGAAGATGAGGCATTACCTTAATACCCCAGATCAAACTTATTGTGTAAGCGAAAAACCTGCTGGCCAGATGTTATTAGCAGGAAAATTCTTACACGGTCCCTTTGCCTAAGACGACCAGAATGCTATCAATAAAAAACAAAAACACAGAAACAGTACATCATTGTATCCATCACTTGCGAAGCATTTTCGATGGTCAAATCATCAAGTTTCTGTAAAACATGCTCAACAGAACAGCATCTACGCAATCCACGTCTCATTATCATTATCACGTCTGTCACGTCTAAGAAGTTGTATATGTGCTCGTGTTTTCGTCAGCTGATGATGTTCTAGTCTGTAGGTGAGGTCTGTCACACACACTGGCGCACACACTCTTGTCCAGTTGGCAGGCAGCATCGGACAACTCCTGTGACCACAAAACCATGATCCGTACTGAACAGGCACGTGCACTCATAGGATGCAGGTGGGGCAGTGCCTCTGAACTTCTGGCTGAAGTAGGTCCCGTCCGATGGTGCAGCCATGTTGGTAGTAGAGCCCTTACACCTTGAAAACAGCTCTCTCATCCTGGCACACAGCGGTGATGTCCAAAGCTCCCATCCAGTTTCCTCCTGGAGAGCAGTCGTCGTTAATGCATTTGTGGGTCCTGCAACCTTGGGTGCAACATGTGTAGTCAGCAAGACTTGGAATGGTCCCTCCCGTCGTGGCTGGCCCAGTTCCTTCCTTTGATGACCTCGATGTAGACCCAGTCTACTGGATTTATGGGGTTGTCGACCTGTGAGGAGGAAAGATCAAGCGGCAGTAAATTTGTCTTTGACACAGTTTGAGCGTCCTGATCATATAATCTGCCAAGGACTGCTCTTCATCTGTTGTTTGCAACTCTCGTAGTCAATTGTAGTGCCCATTTAACTGGCAAATAGGAATGTTTGCGGGAAGAGTTTGAACACTTCCTAATGATTCCCTTTAACCAAAAACTATTTATGACAGGGGCGTTCCCATTTATTGCCTCCTGGTTTAAAAGAGATTGTCTTATCCATGCCTTCTTTGTCCTCACACGCTCGCACCCACACAGGGTGTGAACACACACACACACACACACACACACACACACACACACACACACACACACACACACACACACGCGCACCCACGCAGACAAAGAGATTCTAATCCATCTCTCATGTAGCTTCTCTTGATAGAATCTCCTGTTGGTAACTGTATAGCAGACGTTTTAGCATATAATCCCATACTCTGCTCTCTCACTTCTACTTTTTCATGTCGGTGCAGTCGTAGGTGGCCCCTATTGCAGTCATTGTCTTGTTAACTGTCGCCTTGTGACTCCTATGCATGACTGTGTGAATGTCAAAAATTGAACGTACCTAACTTTCTGACCATCCAACCTCCACTGTGGTATAAAAACCCTTACTATTGTATTGAGTAGGTACATTGAGCAACCTAGCTTCCTCCTGACTGCCAAATGTCCTGTTCTAAAATTTATATAACTCGACCTCTACGTCTTAAGCTTGATGAGCCAAAATATAAGATCTTGCTCTTGTTTCCTACCGTTTTAGCCTATTTGTTTTATCCAAATCCGTTCAATCTCTGATTATAATCTGTAGCCCTACGTATTTTTCAAATTTCTATTTATTTATTTATTTATCAAATCTCCTCAGTTCTGTCAAACTCAGTGCACAATGAACCTCCCTTCCACTTTGAACCAAGCTCCACCAAATTTGGGAACGCCGTAGCAAGGAGTGCGATTTGGTTGTCGGACACTCCAAGTCCATATCTTTTTGCCGCACTTCACCCTATCAAGTTGGTGTTCTTTTGTTGTTGCTTCAGAGCGACCCCATCCATCACTCTTGAATGAGTCCATTGTTCAAATGAGTCAATTTTCATCATTGTGAGTTCCTCCGCTTTTCACTGTCTTTTCTCGTCCCCGAGGATGTTGTATTTCCTCCAGAGTGTACTTGTCCTCCTCCAAGCACAACAGCAGTCTTTTCTTGTCCTTCGCCAAAGGTCAAAGGTGCTTCAGAGCCAGGCACCATTTTGTAGTTGTTCACGGCTGCAGGCGAAGACTCGGATTGGGTTTCAGGGGCCCTGACACTGAGAATGACAGGCTGGTTTGAACACTTGTAAGACTATCTCCAAATGTAGCTGCTTCCATCAATTTGCTGGTAATGTTTGTTTACCAAACTTCAAATTCTTCTAATAACAGAGGTCTCGTTTTTATATCGTAAATCCTGCAACTCATCCTATTTTTTTGAGCTACATTTTATCTATAGTTCCAATTTAATCAGACAGTATGTTGTCTTCTGTATCATTATTGAAAATCAACTCATCGAGGTCTGCTTTCCACATCAAGCCCTGATCTGTATGTCTTGACCTCTCACATGTTATTGTCATGCTTGCTCAAAAATGTGACTTAGAGTATGGTGCTGTGAATTCTCAATCTCCCCAATGAAATTGGATCCCACCTCGTAGTTCTTATCTTTCTCATGTTCCTGTTAGCCTGCAATTGTCCAAATCAAAAATGTTTTCTTTTAACTGTCTTTCTTTTGAACCTCTAAATCTCTCGTGTTGCTAAACTATCTACACCAGAACAAAAAAATTACCACAATATAACACCAAATGTATTCGAAAATTCATCATAAAGTGTTGTCTTATTACTATCTTCCACTATCTGTCCTACTCGCTCCCCCCCCTTTTGAGGCTTGGCAACGCCCATGCCTCACACCTTGACAAACTTTTTGGGAGAATGCGTTCTTTACTACATACGATTCCATCATCATTTAATTTGACTTTCTTTCCAAAACGCTTCTCAATTTCTCAGTTCACACATCTTCTACATGTGTTACTGGTTCTCCAGTTTTTTTCTAGTTAATTATCAATCCAAAAGCTACGTGTTTCTTTCTAACATTCAACCTGTAATTTCTTTTCATTCAGGCTATCATTCATCAATGTTCATTTGCATCTCACACGCAGTCTCCAAAAAGGAGTCTTTCTATTACATTGGTCCCAATTCATCCAAGCTCACCACACAACATTCATATATCATTTTCAACTCAGGTTTCCTGGTAGAACAATCCACCAATTCAAAAAAACTTAACTATAACAACCAACTGGCAAATTAATCTGAATTTTTTCTTTGTTTTTAAATTTGAAGAACCCAATCTCTCAGATTTAGCTTGCATTTAGAATTTTGTATAATCTTATAACACAACCAATCAATTATTCCTATTAAATGTAGCATTGCAAAATCTTAAATTCACAATTTAGCTTCTTCCAATTCCTGAAAGCATGTTCTGTCATTTTTTTTTTTTTTTCGAATTTCTCATGTGGGCTCGACTAGTGTGGATTAGTTTCTGCTTGCAAACAGATTTCTTTTTCCTCTCATTTTTATCTTTCAAAATCATTTCTGTTCTGCGGTGCAAATTGGATAGACCACAGTCTAGCAATTTTTTTTTATACTAAAACTTTAGCCAATGTTCATCATTTTAACATATACGCACACACATGCACAGCTCTCGCATGCAAAAGGTAGTTCCCAGCAACAATGATTCGTCACAGGCTGGCCATTTCCTGTGGTCGATCATGAGCTGGTCCCTCCCATGCACACGAGGACAGCACATTCTAATTTTATTTATTTATCTTCTAGAAGCAAGTTGCATTTCTTTACCACTTGATTTGCATATTTTAACTTCAGTGTAACACAATTTGAGCTCTAGTCATTTGTAATTTGGGCATACAAACAGCATTGTCATACTTCTTGGATGGACAGGACTTCTAAAAATCTAAAAAAAATTCTAATAATCTGACAATGACATGTTTTGCTGTCATATGGGCATCTATTCTTTCTTTCTCTGTATGAGCATAAGCGGTCAAAGAGGAGGAAGCTTGTCATGCTAAAAATTTGGCTTCTCCTCTGCTATTTCCTCTACCCTTTGATTGATATTGTTTTGCAAAACGACACTCTCGTGCGAAGTGTCCTCGTCTCCCACAGTTCCAACAGTTGTCAGAATCTCGTGGGGGTTTTGAATTATATGGCGGCCTGCGACCTTGTTGGCCTCTACCTCTCCCTCTAACCTCCTGGGACCCTTGGAAGAAGACTGTTGTATCTTCATCTAGTTCATCATCATCATTATCTAGATGAAATACATCAGAACTTTTGCCTTTTTTGATCACTTTTTCAGCATGTCTGGCCCATTGCATAGTTGTTGTCACACTTGCAACATCCACTTCCACCAAATGTTTCCTCACCCAGTTGCCTATTTCAGGGCGGAAATTAGTGAGGAGCGCATTTTTAAGCTGTTGTTGATAAGCACTCTCAGCTGTATCATTGAATGGGATGCCACTATGCACCCTGAATTCTTTTTCAAATCTCAAACGAAAATCATCAGTATCTTCGCCAAGCTTCTGTTTTATTCCTGCCAAATGACCATAATTCGCTCGTCTTTGAAATATAGTTCGCACTCTTTGCACAAGACCATTCCATTGTGCTGCATACTCCCCTCCCAATTGATTTCCCTCAACGGGATAGGGAAAAGGCCCTTGATTATTTCTACCTGTATAATTTCCCCTAACCTTTGCCCAGTCTTTTCCCAAGGAGGACATTGCAGCTTCTCCTGCCTCATGTCCATTCAGTCTATAGGAATGTATAATTCCAGCCATGTCCTCTGCCCATATAGCTGGGTCTTCAGCAACAGGGGTAACCCCTTCAACAGCTTTTCTTGCCTCTTCCAAAGTCCATGGCCGGAAAACATATGTATGTGGGAGTTGGCCTTCCCCTACATTAGGGTTTGGCACCTGTATCATTGGGCACACATCAACCTTGTCCAAATTTTGAGAAAATCTAGCAGCAGTGGTCAAACTTCTTGTTTGTACAGGACTTCTAGTAATGTGACCCTGACTTCTTTTGTTGTTATATGGGGGGGGCTGCAGGTTTGTTAAGCTTGGATACAAGTTTTGTGTACGAGCGGAAGGCCCCTCTTGCTCCTCTGCTCGAGCTGCGCCTTCAGCGTCGGCGGGAGCCGTGGCCGCGGCAGTGCGCCTGCGCACTCCGGCCTCATTGTCTTCCGGCCTGACAAACATAGTCTCAGCCTCATCACCTTTCATCTTTCTATCTTTTGTCTTTTGGATTTGTTCTTTTCTCTCTTGTGAAGCTTTCAACCACACTTTAGCACAATCCAATTATCTTTCTTTTGTTTTCTTTTTCAGTCCATTTTTCTTTTTATCCACACTCTCTTCTAAAACATCAACTACTATCTTCCACACTTCAACTCTCAACTTCCCTTCTACTCCATACTTTTTCTTCCACTTCGGCATATATTGCATGCAATTAAGAAATCTACTCGCCATGTACTTCTCATCTCCGTCAAGAGGTAGAGATTTACCGTTTTTATTTCCCATCTTAATTTTAGTAGCTTAAGGTTTTACAATTTTTTTTTTTTTTCAATTTTTTTTTCTTTGAGGATCCTCAATGCAGGTTTAAATTGACCTTTCAACAAATTACTAGCCTGTTTTATTGCCATGGATCAACGCTAGAACTGCTTCTTAGTCAATTTATCCTACCAGTCACACACTCAATCACACAAACTCCAGCGCTTTTTTAGGCCTATCCAGGGATGGGTGTAAAACCCTCCCAAACAGCTTTGGAAAAACGGACAAAAGAAAAAATCTACGCCCTTCTTCAATTAAGAAAAAGAAGCTCTGTTTTTCTTAGCCCGTTTCTTCCACTGGGACTTGAACCCAAGCTATTCTTTGGCTTGGAAAAACATACAAAGAAAAATCTACGCCCTTCTTTGATTAACAAAAAAGAAGCTCCGTGTTTCTTAGCACGTTCCTTCCACTGGGACTTTAACCCAAGCCAGATCCCTCAGCTCGGAAAAACAGACAAAGAAGAGTCTACACACTTCTTCGATGAACGAAAAAGAAGCTCTGCCTTTCTTAGCCTGTTTCTTCCACTGGGACTTGAACCCAAGCTATCTCCCGTGCACCTCTATGTGTTACGCGTTTAACAACACAACACAATTTCAAGCCTTTAACTTACTTGTCCCCTGGTTCGTTGCACTGCCGGGTCCCGTCAATCCACCTCTGTCAGACGAAGGCAGACCTAAGATGCTGGCCCAGCGAAAAATTTCCTTCCCAGGTCTTTCTTTACCAGGTCCGGCTAGTGGACGCTGGCCCGTCGACGGTGTACAGCGCGTCGTCCTCCGTCAGCCAGATGATGGGTATGAGGGTCCCGGGTTTCGGCACCAAAATGTTAGAGATTTGCTTACTCCAACTTATTTTGCAAGAACCACAAGGAGACAGGCAAGTTCTTTTAGACACCTGCAGGTGGAGAGTTCACTCGCTACAGGAATGAAGTCTAAAAGTCTCCTCCCTGCAAGGGCATATTTATTAGGAGGAACAGAGTGGGGGTGGGAGTGGACAGGTTTGGTGAACCCCTGAAGATCAGAGCAGGGGGTGTTTTACACTATTGTGGGAAACAGACTCTGCATTGTGAGGGCCAGACGTGATTGATTTAATTATTACATTGTGAGGGCCAGACAGGATTGATTTAATCATTACAGTCTACATTCCAACATAATCCTATGATAAAGATAACCTGGAAAACCCTAACAGCAGATTCAAGTGATGAGAATCGAAACAACAGATTCAAGAGACCCAAGGTAAATGAACACAACCCGTTTCGTTTCAATTGACAGCCCATGTGACATGCACCTCAGATGAAATGGGGCTAGTTGATCAACAGCAATGTTTTAACGAAGGGATCATCTGGGAGTTAAACCCCAGACCTCTCACACCCAAAGCAAGATTCATACCCCTAGACCACTGGTGTCAAACTCGAGGCCCGGGGGCCAGTTATGGCCCACCGTATCATTTTCTGTGGCCCGCAACGACAAATTGTGCATTAAATCTATGTCATACTAACATTGCAAATTGTCGGAACTTTTAAGAATCTTCTTAAAATTATTTTTGAAATATGTGAAAAGTTTCCACGAGTCTGATTTGAAAAAGCAATTATTTGTCAGTTTGTTTTGTAGCTTATACTGTATATAATATGAGGCGTTTATTTATTTGGGTTGACAGTCATAATGGCCCGTCGAGGGAAACTTTGACTACAATGTGGCCCGCGACAAAAATGAGTTTGACACCCATGCCCTAGACCAACGAGCCTCAAAGAAAGCTTGCAGACCATGTTACATTCTGTGTAACATTGGCCTGTCAAACACTCCATACAACGATAGACAACAGTGTTTCAAAGAAGAGTCCGTCCGGGAGTTTTACCCGGGTAATCAAAGAACCCTAGGCAAGAATCATTCCCCTGCACCAATGAGCCCCATACTAGACCAGCTGACCCCATTATATTCCGATTGGTAGCCCATGTGACATGGACCTGAAGACTGAATGTCAGTGATTTAAGTCAAGTCAACAAGTCCGATGTCAGCGGCGCGTTGCAGTTCAAATTTTGCTACAGGCCCATATAACAATATATAAACTATGTATGAAATAACAAAAATATAAACAACTATTTTATCGAACCATGCATGTCACTCCAAATCAATAAATCCATCAGAATCTTCGTCTTCCGTGTCACTTGAGAAAAAAAAAAAGAAAAAAAATTGACGCCGGAAAGAATACGTGTGCCACGGACGTCAGACTAGATATATCAAATAAATGTAATATAAACATCAATTTTAACAAACCATCCGTGTCACTCCAAATCATTAAATCCACCGGAATATTCATCCTATGTGTAAAAAAACCCCCAAAATAAACAGCTGTCGATTCCGGACCTACGTGCGGCGCTGATGTCAGCCTCATTTTCAGTTGGCGGCTCCAATTATTCCACAGATCTACATATATAACTATATCGTAGCGTTACAGAAGTACCAGGCAAGACGTGGGTTTGGTAACAGGCCGGCTCTTTATTTCACAAATCAAGAGCGCAACATGTGAGCCAACACACGCAAGCGCCCAGGATCGCTCTTTCCGCCCCCCCCACGCCCTGCTGCCTTCACGGCCTCCCTAAAAAATCGGAAACTACTGAAGTCTAACAACATACACGTTGCTACTCTAAATAAACTACATATCAAATAACTATAAAATAAATAACAAGTTTATCGAATAATCTGTATAACTCCAAATCACTAAATCTCCCGACTTCGGAAGTCAGTAAATGGAACTCATTGTCAGTGAGGCTCCAATTATTCCACAGCCATAGTGCCCCCTCATGCGGTTAAAAAGTGAAAATAACATGTGAAGTGATCAACTATACTAGTAAATAAGTAAAGTGTTAATGATAAAGTAAAAATTTGTGAAAAAATTCACATATAAGTCGCTCCTGAGTAAAAGTCGCCCCCCCACCCAAAGTATGAAAAAAAACCTCGACTTATAGTCCGAAACATACGGTGTATAAATGTGTTATTTATTTATATAAAGGCCAGTCCACGAAAATATTTCTGACACGTAACCGGTCCGTGGCACAAAAGAGGTTGGGGACCACTGATTTAGTAGAAGGTGGCTACAGATGAACGTTTCAGTTCAATTTGAAAAACTTAAAGGTCACTCAAGTTCAGACGCACGCACAACCAATGCAGCTATATAATAACTCTGCTGCAAACATAGGTTAACGCACTTGGGTTGAAAAGCGAACCCCGGTCTTTCACGCAACAAGCAGAGATACTATTCACGATACTAACGAGGAACATGCCCTGTGTTGGGGCAAGATGCACTGCTTGGCGGAAGAAAGGAAAGGGAGGGGACAGAAAGGAGAACGCTCACGGAACACATGCGCATATACCTATTATGTGGATTTTAACCATCTGTAAAGGTTTCTAAAACAGTACTGAAATGGGACAATCTGCTGGTCTGGTTCATATATGCCTGCCTTCAAGTTTAGAGGGCACTACCTTTAGGGGGAGCATTGAAGGTTAGGGTTAAATGTGAGGGGGTTACCGTTAGCGAGTTAGCAGGTTAGGGGTTAATTATTAGGGTTTGGTTATTATTAGGGTTTTAGAGTTAGCGTTAGGGCTTGAAGTTAGGGAATTAGGAGCATTAGGCCAACCAGATTCCATTTATTCCATTAATCACTGACATTCAGTCTTCAGGTCCATGTCACATGGGCTACCAATCGGAATGTAACGGGGTCAGCTGGTCGACTATGGGGCTCATTGGTACAGGGGAATGATTCTTGCATGATTCTTGCTTTGGGTGCATGATTGCCTGGGTTTAGCTCCCGGACAAGCTCCTCTTGCAAACACTGTTGTCTATCATTATGTGGAGCGTTTGACAGGCCAACGTTACACGGAATGTAACATGGTCCGCAAGCCCTCATTCTTGTTCGTTGGTCTAAGGGTATGATTCTCGCTTTGGGTGTGGGAGGTCCTGGGTTCAACTCCCAGACGAACCCTTCTTTAAAACATTGCTGTTGATCAACTAGCCCAATTTAATCTTGGGGGCTAGCCCGAATCCATACACGGTGGATGGCGACAGTGATATTTGAGAAGTGAAAAGAAGTTTATTGGATTTGCAGACAGTGTGCAATCATTATTTCAACAAAGGTAGGCAGGTACATAAATTTAGTAGATCCTCCTTTTGCAGAAATAACAGCCTCTAGACCAGTGGTTCTTAACCTGGGTTCGGTCAAACCCTGGGGGTTCGGTGAGTGGTTTTCAGGGGTTCGACAGAGCCTCCACTGCAGAGGTCCGAACACACTTGATTTATATATCCACATATCTGAACTGGTCTCGCAAAGGCAAAAGCAGAAGTCACACTGATTTGCTGGTATGTCATTTGTTGTGAATTCATGCATTGTGTTTGTTTTATTCTTTGAACAAGGTGATGTTTATGCACGGCTCATTTTGTGCACCAGTAAAAACATCTCTGTCTTGAAAAAAAAAAAAAAAAATCACTAAAGAGGGGTTTGGTGAATGCGCATATGAAACTGCTGGGGTTTGGTACCGCCAACAAGGTTAAGAACCACTGCTCTAGATACTTCCTAAAGCTTCTATAGCTGCTTCTAATGTGAGTGTGGATTCTGGTTGAAGGTATATTGGACCATTCTTCTTGACAAATCTGTAACTCCCATGAACTTCATTTCACTTTTCAAATATCTTTGTCTCTGTCCGTTATATGATATATTTAACTGATATTGCTGATCTGAACAGCCAATGATTTATAAAGGAAAATCTTGAAATTGATTTTGCATACGAATGAAACTTTTGCATATGACCGTATATGACCAAAGGGTTGAGGTCCAACCGAGACTTGAGCTGGGATCACTGGTTTCAGAGTTGAGTGTTCAAGGAACCCTCAGGTGTATAGAAGCATAGGCTTTCATGGGGCAGCACACAAGCAACCATTTCACAATTTCTACCCAGCTATATGACAATATATTTGAGGTCCCACCAAGACTTGAACTCAGAATGCTGGATTCAGTGTCCAGAGTACTTACCATTACACTATGGAACCCTGGCAGTGACAGAAGGAGGGGCATCATTTTTCTAAGCACAATGCACTCTCTAAGGCGCTCATTTTACTAAACTGACAAAATTAGTGGAAGCAGTGATTACACACTCATAGTGCTGTACACAATGTACTGGATTGGAATTTCCAAATTTTTGTTCCAGACAAATGACTACAAATTGTAAGTTCCACCAAGACCTGAGCTTGTATTGCTAGATTCAGAGTGCTCACAATCACACCATGCCAACATTATACGGTAATCTAGAAGAGCATTAGCTTTCGAACCATCCAAGATCTAAAGTAAGTTCCACCAGTTGACATTGTAACTCGGAGAACATGTGATTACTTTATCAAATACTATTTGACCAATTATTTGAGGTACCACTGAAACTTAAAACTCGGATCACTGGAATCAGAGTCCAGAGTGCTAACCATTACACCATGGAATAGACACACACACACGTACTCACACTTACACACACGCGTGCACGCACGCGCGCGCACGCACGCACGCACGCACGCACGCACGCGCGCGCACACACACACACACACGCACGCACGCACGCACACACACACACACACACACACACACACACACACACACACACACACACACAGGACAGTGACTCTCATAAACATAGATACAAAATAGTCAGGTGACGCTTTCCCGCCTTTTCCGGACAGTATAATAGCTTGACCTGGAGATGGGGGATGTTGTTACATCTGCTGAAGTGCCGTGTGCATTGACCGCCATTAAACAATCCCAAGATCTTGCCAATAAAGAACAAACCGTTACTCCACATCTTAGTTTTCCTGACCCAGCAACAGACATCATCAACAACATGCAACAGCTGTTGGTGGAATCGAACCCGCACTTTCCTAACTGTGAAGTGGACGTGCTAACCAGTGTACCACCAAGCCGCCAAAGAGCATATAAATATTATTATGTAGAGTCAAATACAAGCCAGATTCCAGATTCAAAACCACCCTTCGACGAGGATGGGAATCCATGCGTGCAGAGCACAGCGGATTATCAATCCATCACCTTAAACTCTCGGCCGCCTCTTCTTGGACAATTTGTGTTGACACATCACATTATGTACGTTGTGCCAAGATACTTTCGATGTGAAGATATTGAAAATCCGGCGAGGATGTGATATGAAATGATGAGTGGAGACCACAATCGGGTAGCAACACATCGCCTGAATATCTCAGCCACTGCATCTCATGCATGAGTTGTATGGGCGACATGATATGGTATGTACGGTGTGGTATAACCCGCAAGGTAATATGATACGATACTTTAGATGTGAAATGATGAAGAGGTAAGCCACAAAAGAAGTGACACTGTCAACAAAGAAAAACGTTTTTTCAATGTTGTCTCACCCCAAATCTTTGGGATTATCGGATCTGCGCAGTTGGATAATTCCACCAACATTTTGACATCAACATTCTTTCATGGTCTGCCTAGGTGTCCTGGTTGAAGATCCTAAAGGTTTTGAACTCATTTTATGCTTCCGCATATAAGCCATGATCGTATAGTGATAAGTACTCTGCGTTGCGGCCCCAGCAACTCCGGTTGAATCATGTTTGCAAAAGTATTACACACAAGCTTGGAAGGTACAACCTATTCCTGGGCAATGGACACAATGGATAATGCATCTGACTACGGAACAGAAGATTCTAGTTTCAATTCCTCGCTACCTTATATGGCACATTTTGGTCAACATTAGCTATGTGCACTTGAAACTTATGCATTGAAGTGACTTAAGGACACTGTCAAGTTTTTCCAATGTTGTCTCATCTCAAGTCTTTGGAAGTCTGATAGTTCCACCAACATTTTAACATCAACATTCTTTCATTTTATGCCTGGGTGTCCTGGCTGCAGATCCTAAAAAAAGACCCTAAACTCATTGTATGCTATTGCATGATCGTGTAGCGTTGTGGCCGCAGCATCCCCGGAACAAATCTGGGTCACGGCCTAATTAAATTACCTTGCTGAATTTGTCCATTGTTCATTGTTGCCAAACAGTCTTCTGTTAAACACAAGCTTCCAGACATTACGTCCACCTATGTTTTAATATCCACTTTATTTCATCTTTTTTTAGGCCTGGCTGCCACGAGGCAGCGGTAGACATACAATTATGACCCTGAAAGAATACGCGCAAACTGGCCATGATCCATCCATCCATTTTCTGAACCGCTTAGTCCCCACGGGGGTCGCGGGCGTGCTGGAGCCTATCCCAGCCGTCATCAGGCAGTAGGCGGGGGACACCCTGAACTGGTTGCCAGCCAATCGCAGGGCACACAGAGACAGACAACCAATCGCACTCACACTCACACCTAGGGACAATTTGGAGTCTTCAATCGGCCTACCAAGCATGTTTTTGGAATGTGGGAGGAAACCGGAGTGCCCGGAGAAAACCCACGCCATGATATTTATCAAAATTCGTTAATCACCGAAATGCAGTCCTCAGGTCAATGTCATATTCGCTACCAATCGGAATGTAACGGCGTCAGCTAATTTGATACAGGGCTCGTTGGTCGAGGGGCATGATTCTCGCTTAGGGTAGGAGAGGTCTCGGATTCAACTATCGAATGAGGCCTACTTTGAAACACAGCTGTCTCCCGTTCTCTGCCATTTTCGACAGGCCAATGTCACATGCGCATCATTTACAGGCTGCATTTGTGTGACACGTGATGTTTCGGGTGGTAGCTACACTGAATACAACATGAAGGCCGTGCAGCACATAGTGAACACGGCTGGTAAGATTAATGGTGCTTCATTCCCCTCCCTGAAGGACATTTACACCTCCCATCTCACCCGCAAGGCAACCACGATTGTGAGTGGTGTGAGTCACCCCGTTCACTCATTGTTTGATCTTCTGCCCTCTGGGAAGAGGTACAGGAGCCTGCGCTCCCGCACCACCAGACTCACCAACAGCTTCATACTTCAGGCCGTTAGGATCCTGAACTCTCTCCCCCCTTCTGCGTAGCGTCCTGTATTTTTGCGCTATATTCTGACTGTCTGCTGTATGCACACTTGCTCCATTTTTGCTCCTCGTATTTATTATATTATTTGCTTATTTATCATTTATTTATCTGTCAGGCGCGGAGCAGGGAGAGGACTCGAATGCAGAGTTTCCAAAGTCCAAAGATGTGTTTATTTTCTCCAATGGCAGTAGTAACAAAAAGCGCCTCAATATGAGGGAAAAAAGGGGGAAACTAAGGCGCCTCGAACCGAGAGAGAAAAAGGGGAAATCAAAGCGCCTCGAACCGAGGGAAAGACTATAACGAAGATAACTATGTAACCAAGTTAACATAGGTGATCAAAGTCGTTCAAAGAAGGCTTCTACGTGGAACTCGAGGGTTTCGTGATCGCTAGTGTTCTGAGCAAGGCAAGACGCACTGGCACTGGACACAGGGAAAGGCGCGGGTTATATGGACACAGGAGGGGAACACAAGTGAAGACAGTTGGTCATTGGCGCAGGTGCACACACTTGGAATCAGGGAGTCACGTGACCGGACGCACAGGGGAAGGACACACCGACTGGAACGAGAGGAAAATTACACAATAAAACAGGAAGTGACCAGGACGACACATGACAGCATGACATCATCACTCTTATTTATTCATTGTTTACTTGTATGTATATTGTGTACTATGTCTTGTCACCGTGGGATAGTGGGAACGTAATTTCGATCTCTTTGTGTGTCTTGACATATGAAGAAATTGACAATAAAGCAGACTTTGACTTTTGACTTTGAATTTAGACATGGCTAAGAACTACCAAATGGAATGTATCAGACTCAGCATGATTCCATCTGAATTAGTGAAAGAAGCCAATTTTCACCCAGTCTCAAATCAGGTACCACAACATAATTGCAGCACAAAATCGTTTTAATGTGTCATGGACTTTGCATAGGAACCAACAATGACAAGAAATAGTAGAAGAAGCTTTTTCCACCCAGTCTCAAACTGGGGATCGTTCACGTGTTAGGCCAGTGGTCGGCAACCCAAAATGTTCAAAAAGCCATGTTGACCCACCCCCCCCCAAAAAAACATACCTGTCTAGAGCGGCAAAAATCTAAAAACTTTTTATAAGGCAATATAGACTGTCAATACATGACCTGTATGCCTACTATTAAAATAATTAAGTAGGCTACAAATACAAAGCAACAAAGCGACGCAAGACGTTGCCTCTGGATACCCAGCAGACTTTGTTGAGCAGCAGGAGATCGGCATATTCGCTCTCAACTTCATCTAGCAATTCACGGAACTGGTGGTGGTTTAATGCTTTTGCGATTGTTTTCTTCACAATTTGGATGACAAGGTTCATTACCTCCATACAATCTGGTGGGAATGTTTACGCACACAGCGCCTCTTGGTGCCCTATGCAATGGAATGCAAACAAATTTCGATCCAATGCTTTCTGTCGTAAGGTCACAAACTTTTGCGACCCTCTCAAACTTGGTGTGCCGTCTGTAGGGTCTGAAATCAGATGGCCAGTGTGTATCGCTGTCATTTAAACACTGCAGCACAGCCTCGCAGATGTCCTCCCCCCGTGTTTGGCCTTTTAGTGGTATCAATTTCTTCTTCAAGATTCAAGATTCAAGAGTTTTTTATTCGCCATGTTTGAGCGTGCCAAACAAGGAATTTGACTTCGGTAAATCACAGCCTCTGTTCAACATTTAGGTGACTAACAACAACACTCAGGACATGTGAAAAATGAAAGATATTCTCAAACATCCCCTGATCCTAAACTGATCTTAAACTCCCAAGAGGGCAAGGAAAAACTCAAAACTCCAGCTAGGGGAAATGAGAAACCTTGAGAAGAGACCACAGATGGGAGGGTCCCTCTTCTAGGATGACCAGGCTGCAATGGATGCAGAGAGGACACATAGTACAAACAGTGTAGACAAAAAGGTGTGGAAAGCGGGATGTTATTGCACAGTAATGACTCTGAGACTCTAAGAGTGGTGTGAGTTCATCAGAGCGACAGCCTGGGGGAAGAAGCTGTCTCTGTGTCTGCTGGTTTTAGTGTACAGAGCTCTATAACGGCATCCGGAGGGGAGTAGTTCAAACAGGCTGCAACCTGGGTGCGAAGGGTCTGTTGAGATGTTACTTGCACGTTTCCTGGTCCTGGACAGGTACAAGTCTCGGATAGATGGGAGGTTGATTCCAATTATCTTTTCTGCAGTCCTTATTGTCCGTTGCAGTCTGTGCTTGTCTTGTTTGTAGGCCGATCCAAACCAGACAGTGATGGAGGTGCAGAGGACAGACTGGATGATGGCAGTGTAGGCGTCGCACTCGGGCGAGACAAAAAGAGCTAGGGAGAACAAGGCACTAACAAAAAGCGTCGCTCTGTGGCGAGACAGAAAAGAGGAATCTTACTAGGACTTAGGACGGCAAGGAATCGCTGGTGGTCGGGACGAGGCAAGACACACTGGCACAAGACAAGGGGAAGACACGGACTAAATACACACAAAAGGGCTGGGAAACAGGTGCTGACAATTAGCGTCAACCACACAGGTGCACACAATTGGGATCAGGGAATACAAGACAACAGAAACAGAGGAAGGGACCACGAACTGAAACTGAAGGGATGACAAAATAAAACAGGAAGTGAAGTTACGACACCGACAAGACAGAAATCCGGAAAATAAACGTGACCGCATGACATTCCGCGCTTTATTATCTACCGGGCTGCAACAAAACTTGCAGCAGTAGTAGAGTTTGGAGATGCAATCCTTTTCTTGAAACAGTTTTTTCGTTCCTCAAATTGCACCTTTCCTCTCAGTTCCAACTGGGTGATCAGAAGCAAATTTAGCATGCTTTAGCTGAAAATGTCACTCCAAATTGCTCTTTTTGTCATATTTGACAACTTCTCATTGCAAATCAAATATTCAGGCAATCCTTCAGCATTGGCAATGAAAGCAAATGGTTGAGTCCATTCTTTCTTAAACCCTCTGTTCTTATCAGCAATCTTTCTCTTTTTGCCTTTAGAATCCATGGCCCGTCACTCAAACACCTGTTTGTTTACAACTCGCCTGTGCTGTGTCGCTTGGTATGACGCAATTTTGCGCCATTCTGATATTCAGTATTTTTAATATATTCACAACTACATACATTTTCTACAGAATAAGAATGTTTGTGTCATGATTACCATCTAAAAACCATATTTAAAAAACACAAAAAACAAAAAAAAAAACATATTTTTCCATTTTCATGCATTTTTGCAAAAGCTCCAGGTAGCAGCTAGGATTGTGCTAAAGCGCTGCATGAGGCTCTGATAAGATGCACTCACTGAATGTCTTCTTGGTTGGATTAACTGGAGGCAGCTCTGGAGTGGGTCTGCAATCAGCTAGCCAAGCCAAGAAGTAAAGAGTTGGCTTGACAGTTGAAGGAAAAAAAAAAATGCAAACACAGATTAGAGGCTGGTTCGTCCGACATGTGGTCAGGTGACCATTGTAGCGGAGTGTCGCACACCTGGCTGTTGCTGACTCAGAGACCTTCTGGCTCCTGTTTGCCGAAGTGTCCCTGGCACACTTTGCAAAGCAGACAGCACTGACAAATATATTTAGAAAATGTTGTTTCCACTCAGTCTCAAAGAGGGGGTGTTTCCAGCTGAGAAGAACACGATGACTACTACGCTATGGAAACTGCTGTGACGTCCAAAGCATTTTGAGAAGCCCGGCAAAAGTTCAACAAAAGTGAGTGAAGAAAAAAGCAGGCACTTGTGAACTTTTTGATTTGCTTTTCAAAAGTGTGCCAGCAAAAACTATTTTTTCATACAAAGAAATAAACTCCGCGTCGGGGAGATGAAGCCCGATTTGCCAAGCCGATATTGAATACCGTAATTTCCGGTGTATAAGCTGCACCGGTGAATAAGCCGCACCAGCTAAAATTCGGGGAAAATTTATTTTTTTTCTTACATAAGCCGCACGTGCACACGAGTTTTTTACAAAGAAAGACAGTACACAGAAATCCTTTTTGAAGTTTCAATAACATGCTTTAACATGTCTTTCTAAACATTGCCTGTGACGCAGCAGCAGTATCGCAGCAACACGGAAGTGTGCACCTGAGTTATCAACAAAGAAATACTGGACACAGAAAGCTTTTTTAAAGTTTTAATAACATACCTTAACATTTCTTTCCAAACACTGCCTGTGACGCAGCAGTAATACCGCAGCAACACGGAAGTAACACAGCACTAATAGGGTTTGATTAAATAAAACATACCGGTAAAAGTCACTGAGACGCGGCGGTAACACAGCAGCAACACGGTAGCAGAGCACTAACAGGGCTGGTTAAAGTAAAAGTTAAAAAAAGAGCTTCATCGTCTTCATCTTCCTCCTGTGCACTGAAACCGTCGAAGTCTTCCTCCTCAATTTCCGATTGGAATAGCGTTAGATATCCTTCGCCACACACTTTCTCAATATCTCTTTCGTAGTCGTTTTTATCCATTTCTTCTGGCATTTTCCATGATGAGGGTCTGTTCATGCTCATCTTATTCATGCACGAAGCGCTAAATTACATTAAACTTGCGAGCGACACGAGTAGACGGGACCACGAAATAAAGAAAAGGGTGCCGCAACACAATGTCATCAACATCGACTGCCTTTAGCTTAAAAGCGGCATCATATGCATTTCTTTTTTCCCCCATAATGACGGTTTGTGTATAAAAGCTTCCTTTCAGTAATGTCCGTCTTGATCGCGTTCTGCGTGATGCGCGAAATGTTGTGAACACAAACCAGCACGTCTTCTTCGGCACATTATCTCTTCTTCGCCCGTCTCGCTCTTGCTTCCTGCGAGAGCGCCCCCTGGAGGCCGGAGGCCGTAAAAATCCATAAGTACGCCGCGCCGCCATTTAAGCCTCAGGGTTCAAAGTAACCTTCTGAATAAAATGCATTAAAAGTTCACATTCATTACAACTTGTTTTTGGTGAGCATAATTGAATTTAAATGCTGATTGATTGGGTTTTAATACAATGCAGATGGTCCAAACAGCGCCACTGCTTTGTGTAATCTCTGAGTCACATGGCAGAGTAAGAGAAAAGGTTTAGAGCACAGGTGTCAAACTCAAGGCCCGGGGGGCAGGTACGGCCCGCCACATCATTCTATGTGGCCCACGAAGACAAATTGTGCATCAAATTCGTGTGTCATTACTAGAATTGCAAATTGTCTTCACTTTTAATAATATCTTTTTTAAAAAATATTTGACCAGTTTTTACTAATCTGATTTGAAAACGAGTCATCTGTCAGTTTGTTTTGTAGCTTTTACTATATATAATTGTGTTAAGAGTAAAAGTGATCAAGTCGTCACAAAAATCACGAATTTTTTTTTTTATATAGGCCGCACCTGACTATAAGCCGCAGGGTTCAACATTTTGGAAAAAAGTCGCAGTTTATACACCGGAAATTACGGTAGTTTCGCTAAAGGGTACCTGATTTGAGACTGGGTGAAAACCATTCGCACTTTTGTTGAAATTTTGCCAAGCTCTTCAAAAGGCTATACATGTAGTGTAGTTTCCATGGTGTAGTGGTTGTCATGCGGTCGCGTTTATTTTTCCGGTTTTCTGTCTCGTCGGTGTCGTAACTTTACTTCCTGTTTTATTTTGTTATCCCTTCCGTTTCAGTTCGTGTTTCCTTCCTCAGTGTTTGGTTGTCGAGTCTGACTCTCGGCTCCTGCACGAGCATTTTTATTAAGAGAAACAGGGTGGGTGTAAGAGTGGATTGAATAGAGAAAGCCCTTGACCTCTAGTCAAAACATAGCAAGGGATGTTTTACGACTTTGTGTAGGAAGGGATAAGCGATAGGGATAAATAAGGGATGAATAATATTATTTATTACAGGTTGCAGTCAAAGTCAAAGCAACATAATCATACGATAAAGATAATCTGGAAAACCCTGACACACCCTGTAGTTGTCACTTTTGGAAAAGACGAGCGTCCCTCCAATCATCGCCGGTGACGGGTTTTTCAGGCTCTGGAGACAGGACCTCATGTCAGAAATGTCATCGTGAGTCGCGTTTGTTTCTGCGCCGGAGCCGTTCGTTCCCTTTGCATCCAAAGAATCTCAAAGGCGGATTATTTGTGTCGACAGGAGAGAGATTTGCTGCTACGATACCGACGTCGAGAATCTCTGAGGAGGAACAAAGCGTGAGGTCCTGCAAGGTGAGTCTGTTTGTTTGCGGCTGCTTGGTGTTGCGCAAGATGAAATGGCCTTTTTCTCGCTATCGTTCCTCTCGTCGATTCATCGTGAGGTGTCGCTTCAGTTTGTTCAGAGAGATGTTTGCTTCCGCGCCCGCAGGTCATCGAAACATTTTACGGCTACGACGAAGACGTGTTGGTGGACTCGGACGGATCGTCCTTGTCTTTTCACACCGACAGAACCCCCGACACGGAACCCGAAGAGGTAGCCCGCCAATTCTGCCAGCGTATTGGCGCCAAACATTCCTCTTCAGCCTGGAATCGGACTCGTCTTTGCGTCGCGGGTGCTTTGTCGCCGGTCTGACTGATTCTGGTACTAGTGCTGTGTTGCATTGGTGTGTGCATGAGGAGGCGGAGCTTCGCTACCGCCAGCTGACGCAAGAATATCAAGCGCTGCAACGAGCCTACGCTCTGCTAGCCCAGACCAGCGGAGGGGACTACGACGCCGAGAAGGAGATCAAGGTGGCGCCCCTTCCCGCAACCCCCGGCCGGGTCGCAGCCTCCCCGTTCTCACCCAGCCTCGGGTGTTCTCTGGTCTGAAAGGAGGAGGAGGAGCCTCCCTCCTCCTCCTTTCAGACCAGAGAAAAGCTGATGGTAGTGTCAAACGCACCTCTTTCAATAAGGTGCCCCCGGCTTCCCGGTAACGGGTTTGTCTTAGCCGGGTTCGGAGATTCGTCCGTAATCTAACCACCCGAGTTAAATTAACTCCACCGGAATCAATCTAATTTCTGTACGACGCCAATCCCTCTCAAGTCACCCTAAGCTCGAGCCGAGTAACTCAATTCGAGGCAAGACTTCGAAGTGACCGCATCGTATTGATGGCTCCCCGCTAATGTTTGAAGTTCTTATTATGTTACGGATATTTTTAGATGTCTTTGTTAAGACCTCAGGGATTCGTTTGTATAGCGCACCCTAGCACTAGTTTTGCCGAAGTAAATGTTGATATGGGTCCGTTCTACTTGGTCGCTCAAGCAGCGAGCCGACCAACTTGTTTATTCGAAAGAGAATCGAATTAATAAAAGTGTGACAATAATAGCATTTAAGGAGAAAATTAATGCACTTTACGTTATTAATTCTAACTTCTTATATGTAGATCTAGCACTTAACTGTCGGAGTGCTTCACCCCACTTGATTGCTTTAAAAAGAATAACAACTTTCTTAAAACGAATAAAAATGTCTTACTCTATTTAGATTTGCCCAGTAATTAATTTGGAAGGCAAGTCTATTTTTCGATCGTGTCCTGTTTAACTTTTGACGCGGCCCGACAAAATTAAGAACTGGGCCGCGCCCGACGGACAATCGAAATACTTTTATCCTTCACCAACTCAAATGATCTATTTTAACCATCGTCGTTATTTTATTTAGAGGAAGTAAATTTTCAAACGAATTCACTTTTGACGAAATTCACTCTTCCCTTAAATATCTACGAAAGTTATTTAATTCTCTAACATGTTCGGAGTTACTTTATACGCGGCCCGTCAAAAGGGGAAACGGGCCTGCGCCCTTCAAATAATTAAATTACTTTCAGTTCTACACCAAACCAATAATCCGATTCAAACACTTCCGTTAATTTATTCAGACGAAGCAAACTTTCAAACGGATTGAAATTCACTCGTGTCTCAAATAACTACGAAAGTTATTCAATTCTCTAAAATTGTCTGATGTTACTTTTATTTATTACGGTCCTATGTTATACCATAATAACCCCCCGCACATTAATCAAATTGTCAAATCAACCCCGAACCATCGATTGTACATTCAGTACAAATCAGCGCACAACAAAGTAGATGAATATACACAACACATTTATTGAAGAAACATGAAATAGAATTACAAATCTTAATCACTCCAGAAACCGAACAATTTCACCCACTGATACCCGTGTTAATAAAATCATTCAATCCCAGAACAATTCGATTGCAAAACACAGTTCATGAAAGAGGGAATCAATTTTTAGCCAAGCAAAGAAATCAAGAAGTAAAAATCACATTTGTGCTTCTCCAAACAATTTATGTCACGCCACTATTCTCATAGTGACGGGTCCCTTGATCGAATTGACTAACAATATTGCTTTAAGCTGTTACAGAATACATTTTTAGCCAAGCAAAGAAATCAAAAAGTAAAAATCACATTTGTGCGTCCATGCGTGACTCACAATCCGACACCGTGTTCCTGTTTTATTTCTATTTTAACTTGCTTAGCTTATTTTGGCCCCTTTTTTGGTCTCATGTTTTGGTCTGGCGCCATCTTTTGGACAAATTTGGAATTTCAGCTCTGCCAATTTATTCCTGTGAACAATCCATATTTTACCATTTGCACCATCTCTTCCCCCCATGTTACATGACAGTAGAAATGGGTCACTATCAAAGCAGAGTAGCAGATCTGGAGTCAGCGCTGAAGCAACAAGGACAGGTAAGCTTATCAATGAGCACACCTTTTTCTCAGACAAAATAGCTACATTCTTCAGTCACTCATTCGTCTGGCATTACTGGACCAACCCCCCCCCCCGAACGTGGCTGGGAAAATGCGGAGAAAAGCAAATGTCATTTTCCAGTCAACCAAAGAATTTGTGGATGAAAATGACACAACATTCCAAAGCTGTCCACGCGTTTGTCTCTTCTAGAATGTCAAGTGGGTGGAGGAGAAGCAGCTGCTGCGTCAGAGCAATCAGCAGTTGGCCGAAAAGGTGACGGAAAGAAAGGCGCTGGGCGGAGTCGCTTGGCGTCACACCCGTCCGGAAGCCCCGCAGATGAGGTCTGACTGTCTTTTTAGGTCAGGCGGATGGAGGCGGAAGAAGCGCGTCTGAAAGAGCACATCCAGGATATCCGAGACCAAAACGAACTGCTTGAGTTCCGCATCCTGGAGCTGGAGGTGGGAAGACTCGCACAAGCGTGTTGAGGCCAGAGATGTGACGGACGGACGGACGGACGGACGGACGGATGCATGCCTCTGCCTTTCAGGAGAGGGAGTGGCGCTCCCCCGTCTTGAAGTTTCTGCAAGTCCGTTTCCCATACGGCCTCAGCCCTTTGCAGATCTACTGCGAGGCCGACGGCGTGAGCGTACGTAAGGCGTCCCTCGCAACCCTAACCTTAACCTGAGGTCCCAGAACACCTTACATTGCTCCTTGCGCCTTTCCCCAGGACATCGTCATCAGTGATCTGATGAAGAAGCTGGACATCCTGGGCGATAACGCCGTAAGTGTATGTCGAACTCCTTATGTTCGCACTCCACGAGACTCGGCGGCTCAAATGTGACTTTTGGAAGGCTTTGCGCTGAAAGAAGCTTGTTGACGCTGTGCCTTTGGGCTCTTGCAGAATCTCACCAACGAGGAGCAGGTGGTCGTGATTCACGCCAGGACCCTTCCCACCCTAGCCGAGAAGGTAACGCGCACACTCTCGCATTCTGCTTATGTGACAGCAGCCTTTCCTCAGTGGTTAGAATACATCAAAGTGACCAAGTCAGCACTTCAACAGAAGATGTTGGACATTGAAAGTGAGAAGGTAGACAGACACGCGACATCAGCCAAGGGGAACTCGGGGCAATGTGCCCCAACAATTCTGACCTTGAGCTGTGCTAGGATATGTTCTGCAACCAGAAGGGCTACCTGGATGAAGAGTTGGACTTCAGGAAGCGTTCCATGGACCAGGCTCATAAGGTAAGCCGCCCTCAAATCTCCCGCCGGACCACTGATGGACGAGGATTGCGGCCCAGAGGATCATGGAGCTGGAGGCCATGTTGTACGAGGCGCTACCGCAGCGGGACTGCCCCGCCACGGACGGCGAAAAAGCCAGCCACGCTGGCGTGAATGACGTGCTGACGGCGGATCAGAGACAAGAGCTTAGGAGCGCCGTGGACCAATGGAAGCGAGCCCTGATGTGGGAGTTGAGGGAGCGCGACGCTTGCATCCTCCAAGAGAGAATGGATCTGCTGCACAGCGCGCAACAGGTAAGGGCCCAAAGCCAGCCCGGCACGTACTTGCACGCTTACTGGCTTTTGAAGGCTACTTTCCATTTGTCCGTCCTAGAGGAACAAAGACCTGAAAGAATTCATCGAAGCTCAGAAGAGACAAATCAAACAATTGGAGGAGAAGTTTCTGTTTCTCTTTCTAGTCTTCTCCTTGGCCTTCATTCTGTGGCCCTAACACCAGCTGGTGAGTGAGCTCCAGCGGCACCGCACTCGACACCTCCAATACACTGCCAGCCGGTCTCAGACGTTGGCAGACGCTCCGATGCCGACGTATACCCCCCGCCACGGTGACAGAGGCACCGCGTCACACCGGCGCTCATCCAATCAGAAGGCAGGAAAGGCAAATTCACATGCAGGGCACTCTTGAACCAGAAGAGAGCGCCACAAAAAACGGTTGTTGCCCCAAACGCGCACTAAAAAGGGTCAGAATGACAAGAGTCCCACCGGCCAGCCGGGGCCACCCGTCCATCCATTTCTTCAGGGGGGGAAAAAATTGGAGTCACCGGTGAGTACATTTTGCATTTAGCTCTGCTTTTCTGCTTCTGTCTTCAAGTGTGTGGCATCCTGCGACCAAAGATTCAGCCAACCCCAAAGCGGTTGACCTCAACGTCCCGCCACCATTCCTACCAGAGCAGGTGACGTGATGCTTTGGACATCCTTCCGTCTCAGATGCCCAAAAGTACTCTTTGCCACATCTGCGGCAACCGCTGTTTTGTTTAGTAGATTTACAGTTGTTATGCATTGGCATAATGGTGTGCACTCAAAATAGATTTAAATAAATTAAATATTTCTTCTGCCCACTCCCTTTTAAACAAGTTAACTCTGCCCACGTCCATTGACGTCTTGTCTGCGTCACGTGACCACGACGTAGCGACGTCATATAGTAACCGCTGTTTTGATCAGTAGACTTACAGTTATTATGCGTTGACATAATGGCGCACTGGTTAGCATGGCCACCTCTTAAGCATGATGTTGCGGGTTCGACGCCTGATCAATGTTAGCATGGAGTGAGCTGAAGTGCATGGCGCTGAAGATTTGAATCTTTGAAATGCGCTGAGGTCTGACATATCAGGCAGAATGGTTTGCCATCACGTTCAACAAAAAATAGAAACTTTCCCACTCTGATTAAAACGTCCTGTGTTCATCTACGTATTTTCGTTTTGCTGTGCATCTTTTCCCTGCCATTTCGAGAGCCCGATTGACACTCATAGTTTAAAGAAATGTGTTTGCCCATCCTACTTTGTGGAATTTCACCACATGCGCTTTTGACCAAAATACCAAATTGAACTCAAGTGAAGCCAACACGCACAACCCCCCCCCCCCCCCCACACACACACACACACACACACACACACACACACACAAATGTTGATATGAACATAAAAGAGCCGCATGCGGTTCGGGAGTTGCGACTTGGCCAAACCTGTACTATACAACTTTATTTGTATAAAATTTTCACAACAGCTGTCACACAAACAAAGCGGGAAAAACCGAAGACGTGCGTGTTCCGCCCACGCTGGATTTATTTGCACCTTTGAAAAGACACCGTATTGCCGCAGATGTGGCAAAGAGTACTTTTGGGCATCTGAGACGGAAGGATGTCCAAAGCATCACGTCACCTGCTCTGGTAGGCATGGTGGTGGGACGTTGAGGTCAACCGCTTTGGGGTTGGCTGAATCTTTGATCGCAGGATGCCACACACTTGAAGACAGAAGCAGAAAAGCAGAGCTAAATGCAAAATGTACTCACCGGTGACTCCAATTTTTTTCCCCCCTGAAGAAACAGCTGGACGGGTGGCCCCGGCTTATTCTGACCCTTTTTAGTGCGCGTTTGGGGCAACAACCGTTTTTTGTGGCGCTCTCTTCTGGTTCAAAAGTGCCCTGCATGTGAATTTGCTTTTCCTGCCTTCTGATTGGATGAGCGCCGGTGTGACGCGGTGCCTCTGTCACCGTGGCGGGGGGTATACGTTGGCATCGGAGCGTCTGCCAACGTCTGAGACCGGCTGGCAGTGTATCGGAGGTGTCGAGTGCGGTGCCGCTGGAGCTCACTCACCAGCTGGTGTTAGGGCCACAGAATGAAGGCCAAGGAGAAGAATAGAAAGAGAAACAGAAACTTCTCCTCCAATTGTTTGATTTGTCTCTTCTGAGCTTCGATGAATTCTTTCAGCTCTTTGTTCCTCTAGGACGGACAAATGGAAAGTGGCATTCAAAAGCCAGTAAGCGTGCAAGTAAGTGCCGGGCTGGCTTTGGGCCCTTACCTGTTGCGCGCTGTGCAGCAGATCCATTCTCTCTTGGAGGATGCAAGCGTCGCGCTCCCTCAACTCGCACATCAGGGCTCGCTTCCATTGGTCCACGGCGCTCCTAAGCTCTTCTCTCTGATCCGCCGTCAGCACGTCATTCACGCCAGCGTGGCTGGCTTTTTCGCCGTCCGTGGCGGGGCAGTCCCGCTGCGGTAGCGCCTCGTACAACATGGCCTCCAGCTCCAGGATCCTCTGGGCCGCAATCCTCGTCCATCAGTGGTCCGGCGGGAGATTTGAGGGCGGCTTACCTTATGAGCCTGGTCCATGGAACACTTCCTGAAGTCCAACTCTTCATCCAGGTAGCCCTGCTGCTTCCCCTTGGCTGATGTCGCGTGTCTGTCTACCTTCTCACTTTCAATGTCCAACATCTTCTGTTGAAGTGCTGACTTGGTCACTTTGATGTATTCTAACCACTGAGGAAAGGCTGCTGTCACATAAGCAGAATGCGAGAGCGTGCGTGGACGTGCGCGTTACCTTCTCGGCTAGGGTGAGAAGGGTCCTGGCGTGAATCACGACCACCTGCTCCTCGTTGGTGAGATTCTGCAAGAGCCCAAAGGCACAGCGTCAACAAGCTTCTTTCAGCGCAAAGCCTTCCAAAAGTCACATTTGAGCCGCCGAGTCTCGTGGAGTGCGAACATAAGGAGTTCGACATACACTTACGGCGTTATAGCCCAGGATGTCCAGCTTCTTCATCAGATCACTGATGACGATGTCCGGGGGAAAGGCGCAAGGAGCAATGTAAGGTGTTCTGGGACCTCGGGTTAAGGTTAGGGTTGCAAGGGACGCCTTACGTACGCTCACGCCCTCGGCCTCGCAGTAGATCTGCAAAGGGCTGAGGCCGTCTGGGAAACGGACTTGCAGAAACTTCAAGACGGGGGAGCGCCACTCCCTCTCCTGAAAGGCAGAGGCATGCATCCGTCCGTCCGTCCGTCCGTCCGTCCGTCACATCTCTGGCCTCAACACGCTTGTGCGAGTCTTCCCACCTCCAGCTCCAGGATGCGGAACTCAAGCAGTTCGTTTTGGTCTCGGATATCCTGGATGTGCTCTTTCAGACGCGCTTCTTCCGCCTCCATCCGCCTGACCTGAAAAGACAGTCAGACCTCATCTGCGGGGCTTCCCGACAGGTGTGACGCCAAGCGACTCCGCCCAGCGCCTTTCTTTCCGTCACCTTTTCGGCCAACTGCTGATTGCTCTGACGCAGCAGCTGCTTCTCCTCCACCCACTTGACATTCTAGAAGAGACAAACGCGTGGACAGCTTTGGAATGTTGTGTCATTTTCATCCACAAATTCTTTGGTTGACTGGAAAATGACATTTGCTTTTCTCCGCATTTTCCCAGCCACGTTCGGGGGGGGGGTTGGTCCAGTAATGCCAGACGGATGAGTGACTGAAGAATGTAGCTATTTTGTCTGAGAAAAAGGTGTGCTCATTGATGAGCTTACCTGTCCTTGTTACTTCAGCGCTGACTCCAGATCTGCTACTCTGCTTTGATAGTGACCCATTTCTACCATCAGCTTTTCTCTGGTCTGAAAGGAGGAGGAGGGAGGCTCCTCCTCCTCCTTTCAGACCAGAGAACACCCGAGGCTGGGTGAGAACGGGGAGGCTGCGACCCGGCCGGGGGTTGCGGGAAGGGGCGCCACCTTGATCTCCTTCTCGGCGTCGTAGTCCCCTTCGCTGGTCTGGGCTAGCAGAGCGTAGGCTCGTTGCAGCGCTTGATATTCTTGCGTCAGCTGGCGGTAGCGAAGCTCCGCCTCTTCATGCACACACCAATGCAACACAGCACTAGTACCAGAATCAGTCAGACCGGCGACAAAGCACCCGCGACGCAAAGACGAGTCCGATTCCAGGCTGTTAGGGTTTTCAGGTTAGTTTGATCCTATGATTATGTTGGAATGTAGACTGTAATGATTAAATCAATCCTGTCTTGCCCTCACAATGTAATGATTAAATCAATCACGTCTGGCCCTCACAATGTAATAATTAAATCAATCACGTCTGGCCCTCACAATGCAGAGTCTGTTTCCCACAATAGTGTAAAACACCCCCTGCTCTGATCTTATCAGAGGCCGGGGGTTCACCAAACCTGTCCACTCCCACCCCCACTCTGTTCCTCCTAATAAATATGCCCTTGCAGGGAGGAGACTTTTAGACTTCATTCGATAATCGCTGTTCAGACAGCGACGAATGGACTCTCCACCTGCAGGTGTCTAAAAGAACTTGCTTGTCTCCTGTTTCGTTCTTGCAAAATAAGTTGGAGTGAGCAAATCTCTAACACAGGCTGAAGAGGAATGTTTGGTGCCAATACGCTGGCAGAAATGGCGGGCTACCTCTTCGGGTTCCGTGTCGGGGGTTCTGTCGGTGTGAAAAGACAAGGACGATCCGTCCGGGTCCACCAACACGTCTTCGTCGTAGCCGTAAAATGTTTCGATGACCTGCGGGCGCGGAAGCAAACATCTCTCTGAACAAACTGAAGCGACACCTCACGATGAATCGACGAGAGGAACGATAGCGAGAAAAAGTCCATTTCATCTTGCGCAACACCAAGCAGCCGCAAACAAACAGACTCACCTTGCAGGACCTCACGCTTTGTTCCTCCTCAGAGATTCTCGACGTCGGTATCGTAGCAGCAAATCTCTCTCCTGTCGACACAAATAATCCGCCTTTGAGATTCTTTGGATGCAAAGGGAACGAACGGCTCCGGCGCAGAAACAAACGCGACTCACAATGACATTTCTGACATGAGCTCCTGTCTCCAGAGCCTGAAAAACACGTCACCGGCGATGATTGGAGGGACGCTCGTCTTTTCCAAAAGTGACAACTACAGGGTGTGTCAGGGTTTTCCAGATTATCTTTATCGTATCATTGTGTTGCTTTGACTTTGACTGCGACCTGTAATAAATAATATTATTTATCCCTTATTTATCCCTATCGCTTATCCCTTCCTACACAAAGTCGTAAAACACCCCTTGCTATGTTTTGACTAGAGGTCAAGGGCTTCCTCTATTCAATCCACTCTTACACCCACCCTGTTTCTCTTAATTAAAATGCTCGTGCAGGAGCCGAGAGTCAGACTTCATTCGTACAACGGATGGACTCTCCACCTGCAGGTGTCCAAAAGAACTTACTTGTCTCCCGTGTGGTTCTTGCAAAATAAGTTGGAGCGAGCGCAACTCTAACAGGGTGCATTTTGCCACTAGCTGCCTACGGACAATGACGTCGCGCTCGCGGCTCATGGTTGACGGGCTGAGCAGCCGGCCAAGTCCGTCGTTTTCAGCGCACAGCGAGTGGCAAAGGCGCTGACAAAACGGGAGCTTTGAGCTGCTGAAAACGGCAAAACAAGTCTAAAGCGTGTTCAAACGCGTGCGCACAATGCTCCTGCTTGAAAGGTCGGAATTTAAGGGGCCAATTTTTTGGATGGCGGCCGCCGGCCAAGCTTTGGACGGAAAAGGTTTCCTGGCGACAGCGAGCGAGCGCGGCGCTGCCGTACGTGCACCGAGTCGCCTGCCTGAAGACCTTGGACAAGTCGTCGATGATGTGCCGCTGCTCCACAACTTGAAGGAACTCCATTTCACCGTCCTGCTGGCCGCAACCGCGGTCCAGGTCATTGAGCGAACTAGGCCTTCTCTGTGGAACACAAATGCAGTGGACTCTGTTGGCACGCCGCCGTTGTCCGCGTCGACTTACCAAGCTTGCCATCTCCTCGTTCTCCTGGGTGACAAAGCGCACTTTGTTTTCAAGGCGACACAGCACCAGCGAGAGTTCTTCATTCTTCCTGCTCAGGCGTTTGTTTTTGTACAGGAGTGGCAGAAACTGGCTTTCTGTTTCTCTCAGTCGCTTTAGCTGCAAGCATGAAGTGCGGGATGTGAAAGACGCACAACACGCGGGCCAGAACGTATCCATTCCTTTTGCATCGGTTTGAACGGAATCGTGGCTTTGGCTCCCAATAAAAGACATCTACCAGGCAACCGACTCGCCGCGCCGCTCAACTAATAAGCAAGCGCAATGGGTGCCTCGCTGGATGGCGCGCATCAAACGTAGCCCAAACCTTCAAGCGTGCCGTCAATAAATTACCAGTTCATTGCGCTCTTCAGAAAGCAGGGCGTTTCGATCCTCCAGTTTCCTGATGACTGCGCTGAGCTCAGCGATTTTCAGATGAAACCGTCGCGTGTCCCGATCCTCCTGAGACTGAAAACGCCCCGCAACACACACACACAAGCACTCGTTCAAAGTTCAAAACTGTTTTTGTGCTACCTTCCTCCAGCAACGAACTAAGTCATGCGTACTGCAAGTGTGTGATGAGGTGGCTTACGCAATGAAGAGGATTGCTAGTAGCGGCGTTGACCCCACTTCCAGGGTAGTTTAGGCCCGCCCTTTGGGAATCCCTCAGGGCAGCGATCTGCTGCTCGGCAGCCTGAGTCTGCAGCTGAAGGCGGTGGACGTGGCCGGCCCCAGGGCTTCATCCAAAACACTAACCGCTCTGTCTTTCAGCTTGATCTCATCCGTCTGGATGTACAAACGGGGAGCGCTCAGGCAGGCGGGCAAACTCATTTGCCAGAATTGTGACAAAAACAAAGAGAGCAACCGGCCAATTTTTTTCTTGAATCGACTAGAACACCTTTGCTGTGACAAAAGCGAAGCGAGCAACCGGACATTTTCTTCTTGTGAAATAGAATAGAATAGAATGCCTTAGGTGTCATTGCACTGCAGGTATACAACGAAATTGGGAACATAGCCACGCACCGCGCATCTGATCAGTCCTACCAGTCGGCGGATCTCCCTCTCGCAGTCTCTCTTGGTTCGGCTCAGCTCCTCCCGATGCTGGTGATGAGCCGATCGGAGCTCGGCCGCTCGGGACTGCCAGGCCTGCTGGGCCGCTGCCAGGGCTTCTTCCGCGCTCCTGGTGGAGGCGACACCGCTCGGTCTCCCGACACCGCCGCGTCTCCTCCACCTCCGCCAGCAAAGCGCCCCCCCTCCTCACCTGAGCAGACATTGCGCCACACCGGGCCGTTGAGACCGCAACGGAGCGCCGCGACGCTTACTGGGGACAAGCTACACAATACGGTAGCGGCCGCATCGAGGCCCGACGTGGCGTGCGGATAGTCAGACACGGATAGAGCGGATCACCTTGTCCATGGAGCCGTCCCTCAGGCTGAGGACCAAGGCATTCAGTCGCTGGATCTCTCCATCTTTGATTTTGATCACTCTCATCAGCTCCATTTCATGCTGCCGCAGTAATGTCTCCCTGGTAATGGCTAACTCTTTCTGCTTCTCCTCATGGAGTTTGCTTTTGAGTTCCGTACTCCATACTCCTGATGTTTTTGACGTCGTGGAAACGATCCTGAAATTTTCGACTGCGGTCTCGCTTCGCTATCCTGATGGCACGGTTCAAGTTGGCTCTCGCTGTCCTCAGTGTCTCCTTGTCGCCAGACTTGAAGGCAGAGTTCCGCGCTCGTAGCGTTTGACGTACCTCCTCAGTCATCCAGGGTCGTTGGTTGCCCCGGGTGATGATATTCTTAGTGGTGCTGACGTCCTCGGTGCATTTGTTGATGAAGGCTGACACAGTCATGGCACACGCATGTCTAATCTACATCGGGAAAACTGGGAGGGAGGGAGGCAGGCAGGGAGGCAGGCAGGGAGGCAGGCAGGGAGGCAGGCAGTGTCTGTCTGTTGAGGTTTTCACCTTGTTCTTCTCCTGCTGAAGTTCTAACTGGACGTCCATCAGTTTGGTTCTCAGCTCGTCATTGGCGGCCTGAAGGGCGTCCGTTCGCTCCGCCTTGGCCCGCCCTGCCGGAGCTCGTTTGGACATCTCTTACTCGAGTCTCGCCCGGTCGTCAGTCAGAGATCACAACATTTGTACCTGGAGAGCACAAACGCAGCGCTGTTTTCCACTGGCTTCGAACTCAACTTCAATCGGTACCGTAACTTACAACATCATAAACATAGAACTAGCTTGACTTATTCATTGAATAAATGCATTTGGTTCTTCAAAACTGCATCACGCAACATAGCGTGACCGAGACGGCCGTTATCCACCTGCGTGAAGTTATTTGGTGAAATGAATGAGATGTTTAAGACACCATCGTTCTGTCTCTATGTAGATGAAGGGAAATAATCGATTGCTGAAGGTCCAAAGGTGTTGTGATAAACAAATAAACATATTAGTGATTAGTGACATATTTGTGATAAACATATTAGGCAGGATAATCACATATGTTAACGTGACTGCCCACACTGTATTTATTTATGGTTATTTGTTAAATCGAGTACTGTTAGACATGAAATAGGAAGTGTTTAACATAAATGGAAGACGAAAGGGGTACTCACCATTGTAGCTCCTGCTGGTCAATGATACGAGCCTCTTCTTGCAGTGGAAAACATACAGCCAACAAACACCGTGGAACCTAAAGGAATGAAATTAAACATTAACATTTAGCCTAAACCAACATTCACAGATACAACACAACGCAAACTACACAAACGTAAATCTTTTTAAACACAATGAGTTGTACTTACCGTGTACGCTCTAGACGGTCCACTTGCAAGCAGAAAATAAAGATATTTCTGTTGATAATCGTCGTGTTTGTATCCGGTGTCTCGCTCAAGGCCATTGCGCCCACAGATTTGAATTTTGGCGAGAGTTCAGCCTATTGACGTCATTTCCGCGGTGTAATACCCGCATATCTGAAACGGCAAAGTTAAGAGTAGAGTTAAATAAAGTTTTTAGTCAACGCAATAATTTACAACCGTTGACCAGTCGAAATAATCGTCGAAATTTGGCGTCTGTGGCTGGAAGCAGACGCCGAGTTCGACATTCCTCCCAAACGCCACACTCCCTCGCTTTTCAGGGCTAAAAAAACCCAGTTGTAATTACCTTGTACGCTCTAGACGGTCAAGTTGCAAGCTGAAAACAAAAATATTTGCCTTGTAAGTCATCGTGTTACTAACCGCTGTGTCTTGTTTGCCAGAATTGCCGCTTTCCTACTTCCTGTTGCAAGCCACGCCCACGGATTATAATTTTGCCGTGAGTTCCGCCTATTGACGTCATGTCCGCGTCACATGACTGCGACGTAATATTATCTAAAACTGTTTGTGCGGTATTGTGTTGTTCTGTGCGGTATTGTGTTATTCTGTGCGGCGTCGTGTTGTTCTGTGCGGCGTCGTGTTGTTCAGTGCGACGTCGTGTTGTTCAGTGCGGCATGGTGTTGTTCAGTGCGGCATGGTGTTGTTCAGTGCGGCATGGTGTTGTTCAGTGCGGCATAATGTTGTTCAGTGCGGCATAGTGTTGTTCAGTGCGGCATGGTGTTGTTCAGTGCGGCATGGTGTTGTTCAGTGCGGCATGGTGTTGTTCAGTGCGGCATAATGTTGTTCAGTAAGCCATAATGTTGTTCAGTGCGGCATGGTGTTGTTCAGTGCGGGATGGTGTTGTTCAGTGCAGGATGGTGTTGTTCAGTGCGGCATGGTGTTGTTCAATGCGGCATGGTGTTGTTCAGTGCAGGATGGTGTTGTTCAGTGCGGCATGGTGTTGTTCAATGCGGCATGGTGTTGTTCAGTGCGGCATGGTGTTGTTCAGTGCGGCATGGTGTTGTTCAGTGCGGCATGGTGTTGTTCAGTGCGGAATGGTGTTGTTCAGTGCGGCATGGTGTTGTTCAGTGTGGGATGGTGTTGTTCAATGCGGGATCGTGTTGTTCAGTACGGGGTGGTGTTGTTCATTGCAGGATGGTGTTGTTCAGTGCAGGATGGTGTTGTTCAGTGCGGCATGGTGTTGTTCAATGCAGGATCGTGTTGTTCAGTGCAGCATGGTGTTGTTCAGTGCAGCATGGTGTTGTTCAGTGCGGCATGGTGTTGTTCAATGCGGCATGGTGTTGTTCAGTGCGGGATGGTGTTGTTCAGTGCGGCATGGTGTTTTTCAGTGCGGCATAATGTTGTTCAGTGCAGCATGGTGTTGTTCAGTGCGGCATGGTGTTGTTCAGTGCGACATAATGTTGTTCAGTGCGACATAATGTTGTTCAGTGCGGCATAATGTTGTTCAGTGCGGCATGGTGTTGTTCAGTGCGGCATGGTGTTGTTCAGTGCGGCATGGTGTTGTTCAGTGCGGCATGGTGTTGTTCAGTGCAGGATGGTGTTGTTCAGTGCAGGATGGTGTTGTTCAATGCGGCATGGTGTTGTTCAATGCGGCATGGTGTTGTTCAGTGCGGCATAATGTTGTTCAGTGCAGCATGGTGTTGTTCAGTGCGGCATGGTGTTGTTCAGTGCGACATAATGTTGTTCAGTGCGGCATAATGTTGTTCAGTGCGGCATGGTGTTGTTCAGTGCGGGATGGTGTTGTTCAGTGCGGGATGGTGTTGTTCAGTGCAGGATGGTGTTGTTCAGTGCGGCATGGTGTTGTTCAATGCGGCATGGTGTTGTTCAGTGCAGGATGGTGTTGTTCAGTGCGGCATGGTGTTGTTCAATGCGGCATGGTGTTGTTCAATGCGGCATGGTGTTGTTCAGTGCGGCATGGTGTTGTTCAGTGCGGCATGGTGTTGTTCAGTGCAGCGTAATGTTGTTCAGTGCGGCATGGTGTTGTTCAGTGCGGAATGGTGTTGTTCAGTGCGGCATGGTGTTGTTCAGTGCGGGATGGTGTTGTTCAGTGCGGCATGGTGTTGCTCAGTGCGGCATGGTGTTGTTCAGTGCGGGATGGTGTTGTTCAGTGCGGCATGGTGTTGTTCAGTGCGGCATGGTGTTGTTCAGTGCGGCATGGTGTTGTTCAGTGCGGCATAATGTTGTTCAGTGCGCCATAATGTTGTTCAGTGCGGCATGGTGTTGTTCAGTGCGGGATGGTGTTGTTCAGTGCAGGATGGTGTTGTTCAGTGCGGCATGGTGTTGTTCAATGCGGGATCGTGTTGTTCAGTGCGGCATGGTGTTGTTCAGTGCGGCATGGTGTTGTTCAGTGCGGCATGGTGTTGTTCAGTGCGGCATGGTGTTGTTCAGTGCGGCATAATGTTGTTCAGTGCGGCATAATGTTGTTCAGTGCGGCATAATGTTGTTCAGTGCGGCATAATGTTGTTCAGTGCGGCATAATGTTGTTCAGTGCGGCATAATGTTGTTCAGTGCGGCATAATGTTCAGTGCGGGATGGTGTTGTTCATTGCGGCATGGTGTTGTTCAGTGCGGCATGGTGTTGTTCAGTGCGGCATGGTGTTGTTCAGTGCGGGATGGTGTTGTTCAGTGCAGGATGGTGTTGTTCAGTGCGGCATGGTGTTGTTCAATGCGGCATGGTGTTGTTCAGTTCGGGATGGTGTTGTTCAGTGCGGCATGGTGTTGTTCAGTGCGGCATAATGTTTTTCAGTGCGGCATGTTGTTGTTCAGTGCGGCATGGTGTTGTTCAGTGCAGCATAATGTTGTTCAGTGCGGCATGGTGTTGTTCAGTGCGGAATGGTGTTGTTCAGTGCGGCATGGTGTTGTTCAGTGCGGCATGGTGTTGTTCAGTGCGGCATGGTGTTGTTCAGTGCGGCATGGTGTTGTTCAGTGCGGGATGGTGTTCAATGCGGGATCGTGTTGTTCAGTGCGGCATGGTGTTGTTCAGTGCGGCATGGTGTTGTTCAGTGCGGCATGGTGTTGTTCAGTGCGGCATGGTGTTGTTCAGTGCGGCATGGTGTTGTTCATTTCGGCATAATGTTGTTCAGTGCGGCATAATGTTGTTTAGTGCGGCATGGTGTTGTTCAGTGCGGGATGGTGTTGTTCAGTGCGGGATGGTGTTGTTCAGTGCGTTATAATGTTGTTCAGTGCAGCATGGTGTTGTTCAGTGCGGCATGGTGTTGTTCAGTGCGGCATGGTGTTGTTCAGTGCGGCATGGTGTTGTTCAGTGCGGCATGGTGTTGTTCAGTGCGGCATAATGTTGTTCAGTGCGGCATAATGTTGTTCAGTGCGGGATGGTGTTGTTCAGTGCGGGATGGTGTTGTTCAATGCGGAATGGTGTTGTTCAGTGCAGGATGGTGTTGTTCAGTGCGGCATGGTGTTGTTCAGTGCGGCATGGTGTTGTTCAGTGCGGCATAATGTTGTTCAGTGCGGCATGGTGTTGTTCAGTGCGGCATGGTGTTGTTCAGTGCGGCATGGTGTTGTTCAGTGCGGCATGGTGTTGTTCATTTCGGCATAATGTTGTTCAGTGCGGCATAATGTTGTTTAGTGCGGCATGGTGTTGTTCAGTGCGGGATGGTGTTGTTCAGTGCGGGATGGTGTTGTTCAGTGCGTTATAATGTTGTTCAGTGCGGCATGGTGTTGTTCAGTGCGGCATGGTGTTGTTCAGTGCGGCATGGTGTTGTTCAGTGCGGCATGGTGTTGTTCAGTGCGGCATGGTGTTGTTCAGTGCGGCATAATGTTGTTCAGTGCGGCATAATGTTGTTCAGTGCGGGATGGTGTTGTTCAGTGCGGGATGGTGTTGTTCAATGCGGAATGGTGTTGTTCAGTGCAGGATGGTGTTGTTCAGTGCGGCATGGTGTTGTTCAGTGCGGCATGGTGTTGTTCAGTGCGGCATAATGTTGTTCAGTGCGGCATGGTGTTGTTCAGTGCGGCATGGTGTTGTTCAGTGCGGCATGGTGTTGTTCAGTGCGGCATGGTGTTGTTCAGTGCGGCATGGTGTTGTTCAGTGCGGCATGGTGTTGTTCAGTGCGGCATAATGTTCAGTGAGGCATAATGTTGTTCAGTGCGGCATAATGTTGTTCAGTGCGGCATGGTGTTGTTCAGTGCGGGATGGTGTTGTTCAGTGCAGGATGGTGTTGTTCAGTGCGGCATGGTGTTCAGTGCGGGATGGTGTCTTTCAGTGCGGCATGGTGTCGTTCAGTGCGGCATGGTGTCTTTCAGTGCGGCATGGTGTCGTTCAGTGAGGCATGGTGTTGTTCAGTGCGGCATGGTGTTGTTTAGTGCGGCATGGTGTTGTTCAGTGTGGCATGGTGTTCAGTGCGGCATGGTGTTGTTCAGTGCGGTATCGTGTTGTTCAGTGCGGTATCGTGTTTCTCAGTGCGGTATCGTGTTGTTCAGTGCAGTATCGTTGTGTTGTTCGTATTGTGTTGTGTTGTTCGTAATGTGTTGTGTTGTTCGTATTGTGTTGTGTTGTTCGTATTGTGTTGTGTTGTTCGTATTGTGTTGTGTTGTTCGTATTGTGTTGTGTTGTTCGTATTGTGTTGTGTTGTTCATATTGTGTTGTTCATATTGTTTTGAGTTGTTCGTATTGTGTTGTGTTGTTCGTATTGTGTTGCCTTTAACACTTAGCCTCTAACACTTAGCCTCTAACACTTAGCCTCTAGCATCTAGAAGGTAAATAAATAGGAAGGAAGGACTCACCGGTGACGTCTTCGCCCACGTCCAAGCGTTGTACTTTGTATTTTCATCCTTCTGAAAGTGGAAAACATAGCCAAAAAAAACACTGTGGAACCTAAACGAATGAAAGAAAACTATCAGTTGGCCACAACCAACATTCACAGATACAACACAATGTGACGTGCGGGGTTGAGGTTAAAGGTTGAGTGAAGGGCCCTCGTTTTAAACTACTTTTTTGAAAAGGATTGGGAACAAGTAAGACGTATTCAATTTATTTAATGGGAAGTAGTAAGAGCTATTGAATTTAATCTATGTATTATATTCTATTGTATTGTATTCTGTTGTATTCTTTTGGATTGTATTCACACTAACCCCACTAAAACTTCAGCCCACAAAAACTCGCCTCTGGCGCCTAGCCTCTGGCACTTAGCCTCTAACACTTAGCCTTTAACACTTAGCCTTTAACACTTAGCCTTTAACACTTAGCCTTTAACACTTAGCCTTTAACACTTAGCCTTTAACACTTAGCCTAGAAGGTGAATAAATAGGGTTAAAGGTTGAGTGAAGGGCCCTCGTTTTAAACTACGGTTTTGAAAAGGAGTGGGAACAAGTAAGACGTATTTAATTTATTTAATGGGAAGTAGTAAGACTTATTAAATTTATTTAATCTACTTTTCTTCCCAGGCAAAATTTGATGTGCTGCAATTCCAAATTTCCAAAGTGAATGAAGGAATGAAGTCCTTTAAATTATGATTTTGTATAAATACTAGGCATTAACACAAAATCGACGGCACAAAATGGGCAGACTTTACTTGTTTGAAAAGGACTGGTTACAAGACAGACTTTTTTAATTTATTTAATGGGAAGAAGACTTAGTTTAATTGATCTATTTTTGTTCCCTGGCAAAATTCGATTTGCTGCAATTCCAAATTTCCAAAGTGAATGAAGGCAAGAAGTCGTTTAAATTATGATTTTGTTTAAATACAAGGCATGGACACAAAATCTACGGCACAAAATGGGCAGACTTTACTTGTTTGAAGAGGACTGGTTACAAGACAGACTTTTCTGATTTATTTATTGGGAAGAAGACTTATTTAGTTTATTTAATCTATTTTTGTTCCCTGGCAAAATTGGATTTGCTGAAACTGTATTTTGCCAAATCTTGCCTTGAGACCTGATAGGAAGTATTAAACGCTTAGTTAAATCAATACAAGTTGGTAGTAAGAGCGAGTAATGTTGGTTGAACCGATGAATGAAGGTTGAAAGCAATTTAAATTATGACTTTGTATAAATACTAGATATTAACAGAACATCTACTGCGCGAAATGGGCAGAGTTTACTTGTTTGAGAAGGAGTGGCTTATTCAAAACTAAGATTTATTTAATCTGTTTGTTCCCAGGCAAAATTGGATGTGATGCAATTCCAAATTTCACCACATGACGGTGCCCAATTTCGACTTCATAGGACATATTAAACACTTAGCTTGTTATTATGTTCAAGGTAATCAGATTTGTTTATTATTCTAATGGCCTCTTCAAAACTATTCTGGATTACTACTTTGGATCTATTCTACATTACTTGGCAACAACATACTCTGTAACAGATTAGGCAGTATAATCATATATGTTAACTTGAGAGTGCCCACACTCAATCTACTTATCGTGATGTGTTAAATCAATTACTGTTAGACATTATTTGTCTGATAATCTACCAAATCTTTGAATTAAAGAATTTGTGATTTAATTAATAGCTTGTTGTTATGTTCAGGGTAATCAGACTTGTATATAATTCTAATGGCCTTCTTTTGAAAACTATTCTGAATTACAACTTTGGATCTTATATTACTTTGCAACAATCTACTCGGTGACAGATTAGGCAGTATAATCACATATGTTAACTTCAGTGCCCACACTGTATTTATTTATGGTTATTTGTTAAATCAAGTACTGTTAGACATGAAATAGGAAGTGTTTAACATAAATGTAATGGCTACTCACCATTGTAGCTCGCTCCTGGTCAATGATACGAGCCTCTTCTTGCAGTGGAAAACTTGCAGCCAACAAACACCGTGGAACCTAAAGGAATGAAATTAAACATTAACATTTCGCCTCGACCAATTTTCACACGTACAACGCAACGCGGCTACACTTCTGCTATTACAAACGTAAATCTCCTTAAACACAATGAGTGTTACTTACCGTGTACGCTCTAGACGGTCCAGTTGCAAGCAGAAAATAAAGATATTTCTGTTGATAATCGTCGCTGCTCAGTGGCTCACGGCCATCGCGCCAACAGATTTGAATTTTGGCGGAGGTTCCGGCAATTACGTCATATCCGCGGCACATGACTGCGACGTAATACCCGCTTATCTGAAACGGCAGTTAAAAGTAGAGTTACATCAAGTTTTCTTGGAACCTAAACGAATGAAAGAAAACTATCATTTGGCCACAACCAACATTCACAGATACAACACAACGTGCGGGGTTGAGGTTAAAGATTGAGTGAAGGGCCCTCGTTTTAAACTACTGTTTTGAAAAGGAGTGGAAACAAGTAAGACGTATTTAATTTATTTAATGGGAAGTAGTAAGACTTATTAAATTTATTTAATCTACTTTTCTTCCCAGGCAAAATTTGATGTGCTGCAATTCCAAATTTCCAAAGTGAATGAAGGAATGAAGTCCTTTAAATTATGATTTTGTATAAATACTAGGCATAAACACAAAATCGACGGCACAAAATGGGCAGACTTTACTTGTTTGAAAAGGACTGGTTACAAGACAGACTTTTTTAATTTATTTAATGGGAAGAAGACTTATTTAGTTTAATTGATCTATTTTTGTTCCCTGGCAAAATTCGATTTGCTGCAATTCCAAATTTCCAAAGTGAATGAAGGAAAGAAGTCGTTTAAATTATGATTTTGTTTAAATACTAGGCATAGACACAAAATCTACGGCACAAAATGGGCAGACTTTACTTGTTTGAAGAGGACTGGTTACAAGACAGACTTTTCTGATTTATTTAATGGGAAGAGGACTTATTTAGTTTATTTAATCTATTTTTGTTCCCTGGCAAAATTGGATTTGCTGAAATTGTATTTTGCCAAATCTCGATTTGAGACCTGATAGGAAGTATTAAACGCTTAGTTAAATCAATACAAGTTGGTAATAAGAGCGAGTAATGTTGGTTGAACCGATGAATGAAGGTTGAAAGCAATTTAAATTATGACTTTGTATAAATACTAGATATTAACAGAACATCTACTGCGCAAAATGGGCAGAGTTTACTTGTTTGAGAAGGAGTGGTTTATTCAAAACTAAGATTTATGTAATCTGTTTGTTCCCAGGCAAAATTGGATGTGATGCAATTCCAAATTTCACCACATGATGGTGCCCAATTTTGACTTCATAGGACATATTAAACACTTAGCTTGTTATTATGTTCAAGGTAATCAGATTTGTTTATCATTCTAATGGCCTCTTCAAAACTATTCTGGATTACTACTTTGGATCTATTCTACATTACTTGGCAACAACATACTCTGTAACAGATTAGGCAGTATAATCACATATGTTAACTTGAGAGTGCCCACACTCAATCTACTTATCGTGATGTGTTAAATCAATTACTGTTAGACATTATTTGTCTGATAATCTACCAAATCTTTGAATTGAAGAATTTGTGATTTAATTAATAGCTTGTTCAGGGTAATCAGACTTGTATATAATTCTAATGGCCTTCTTTTGAAAACTATTCTGAATTACAACTTTGGATCTTATATTACTTTGCAACAATCTACTCGGTGACAGATTAGGCAGTATAATCACATATGTTAACTTCAGTGCCCACACTGTATTTATTTATGGTTATTTGTTAAATCAAGTACTGTTAGACATGAAATAGGAAGTGTTTAACATAAATGTTATGGCTACTCACCATTGTAGCTCGCTCCTGGTCAATGATACGAGCCTCTTCTTGCAGTGGAAAACTTGCAGCCAACAAACACCGTGGAACCTAAAGGAATGAAATTAAACATTAACATTTCGCCTCGACCAATTTTCACACGTACAACGCAACGCGCCTACACTTCTGCTATTACAAACGTAAATCTCCTTAAACACAATGAGTGTTACTTACCGTGTACGCTCTAGGCAAAATTGGATGTGATGCAATTCCAAATCTATCTGAAACGGCAGTTAAAAGTAGAGTTACATCAAGTTTTCTTTTTTAATCAACACAATCATTTACAACCGTTGACCAGAAAGAATCGTCGAAATTCGACGTCCCCCACAAACGCCACGCTCACTCGCTTTTCAGGGCAACAAAAGTACTTCTTTTTAAAAACGATGAGTTGTACTTACCGTGTACGCTCTGGACGGTCCAGTTGCAAGCAGAAAATAAAAATATTTCTCTTGTTAGTCGTATGTTACCATCCGCTGTGTCTTTGTCAACATCGCCGCCGTTTTCCTACTTCCTGCTGCGAGCCACGCCCACGGATTTAAATTTGGGCGGAAGCTCTTTCCATTGGCGTCGTTTTCGCGTATAGCAAATCCGATTGGTTGGGAAGGGGGCACGGTTATGCAGCCGAGGGGTCCTGTGATCGGTGGGATGTAAAGTAGGCGTCGACGTCACGTCCGCGTCACGTGACCACGACGTGGCAGACGTCATATAGCAACCGCTGTTTTGTTTAGTAGACTTACAGTTGTTATGCATTGACATAATGGCGCACACACCAAATAGATTTAAATAAATTAAATAATTCTTCTGCCCACTCTCTTTTAAACAAGTTAACTCTCCCCGCGGATTTGAATTCCGGCGAAAGTTACGCCCATCGACATCACGTATGTCACGTGACCACGACGTGGCAGATGTCATATAGCAACCGCTGTTTTGTTTAGTAGATTTACAGTTGTTATGCATTGGCATAATGGTGTGCACTCAAAATAGATTTAAATAAATTAAATATTTCTTCTGCCCACTCCCTTTTAAACAAGTTAACTCTGCCCACGTCCATTGACGTCTTGTCTGCGTCACGTGACCACGACGTAGCGACGTCATATAGTAACCGCTGTTTTGATCAGTAGACTTACAGTTATTATGCGTTGACATAATGGCGCACTGGTTAGCATGGCCACCTCTTAAGCATGATGTTGCGGGTTCGACGCCTGATCAATGTTAGCATGGAGTGAGCTGAAGTGCATGGCGCTGAAGATTTGAATCTTTGAAATGCGCTGAGGTCTGACATATCAGGCAGAATGGTTTGCCATCACGTTCAACAAAAAATAGAAACTTTCCCACTCTGATTAAAACGTCCTGTGTTCATCTACGTATTTTCGTTTTGCTGTGCATCTTTTCCCTGCCATTTCGAGAGCCCAATTGACACTCATAGTTTAAAGAAATGTGTTTGCCCATCCTACTTTGTGGAATTTCACCACATGCGCTTTTGACCAAAATACCAAATTGAACTCAAGTGAAGCCAACACGCACAACCCCCCCCACACACACACACACACACACAAATGTTGATATGAACATAAAAAAGCCGCATGCGGTTCGGGAGTTGCGGCTTGGCCAAACCTGTACTATACAACTTTATTTGTATAAAATTTTCACAACAGCTGTCACACAAACAAAGCGGGAAAAACCGAAGACGTGCGTGTTCCGCCCACGCTGGATTTATTTGCACCTTTGAAAAGACACCGTATTGCCGCAGATGTGGCAAAGAGTACTTTTGGGCATCTGAGACGGAAGGATGTCCAAAGCATCACGTCACCTGCTCTGGTAGGCATGGTGGTGGGACGTTGAGGTCAACCGCTTTGGGGTTGGCTGAATCTTTGATCGCAGGATGCCACACACTTGAAGACAGAAGCAGAAAAGCAGAGCTAAATGCAAAATGTACTCACCGGTGACTCCAATTTTTTTCCCCCCTGAAGAAACAGCTGGACGGGTGGCCCCGGCTGGCCAGTGGGACTCTTGTTATTCTGACCCTTTTTAGTGCGCGTTTGGGGCAACAACCGTTTTTTGTGGCGCTCTCTTCTGGTTCAAAAGTGCCCTGCATGTGAATTTGCTTTTCCTGCCTTCTGATTGGATGAGCGCCGGTGTGACGCGGTGCCTCTGTCACCGTGGCGGGGGGTATACGTTGGCATCGGAGCGTCTGCCAACGTCTGAGACCGGCTGGCAGTGTATCGGAGGTGTCGAGTGCGGTGCCGCTGGAGCTCACTCACCAGCTGGTGTTAGGGCCACAGAATGAAGGCCAAGGAGAAGAATAGAAAGAGAAACAGAAACTTCTCCTCCAATTGTTTGATTTGTCTCTTCTGAGCTTCGATGAATTCTTTCAGCTCTTTGTTCCTCTAGGACGGACAAATGGAAAGTGGCATTCAAAAGCCAGTAAGCGTGCAAGTAAGTGCCGGGCTGGCTTTGGGCCCTTACCTGTTGCGCGCTGTGCAGCAGATCCATTCTCTCTTGGAGGATGCAAGCGTCGCGCTCCCTCAACTCGCACATCAGGGCTCGCTTCCATTGGTCCACGGCGCTCCTAAGCTCTTCTCTCTGATCCGCCGTCAGCACGTCATTCACGCCAGCGTGGCTGGCTTTTTCGCCGTCCGTGGCGGGGCAGTCCCGCTGCGGTAGCGCCTCGTACAACATGGCCTCCAGCTCCAGGATCCTCTGGGCCGCAATCCTCGTCCATCAGTGGTCCGGCGGGAGATTTGAGGGCGGCTTACCTTATGAGCCTGGTCCATGGAACACTTCCTGAAGTCCAACTCTTCATCCAGGTAGCCCTTCTGCTTGCAGAACATATCCTAGCACAGCTCAAGGTCAGAATTGTTGGGGCACATTGCCGGAGTTCCCCTTGGCTGATGTCGCGCGTCTGTCTACCTTCTCACTTTCAATGTCCAACATCTTCTGTTGAAGTGCTGACTTGGTCACTTTGATGTATTCTAACCACTGAGGAAAGGCTGCTGTCACATAAGCAGAATGCGAGAGCGTGCGTGGACGTGCGCGTTACCTTCTCGGCTAGGGTGAGAAGGGTCCTGGCGTGAATCACGACCACCTGCTCCTCGTTGGTGAGATTCTGCAAGAGCCCAAAGGCACAGCGTCAACAAGCTTCTTTCAGCGCAAAGCCTTCCAAAAGTCACATTTGAGCCGCCGAGTCTCGTGGAGTGCGAACATAAGGAGTTCGACATACACTTACGGCGTTATAGCCCAGGATGTCCAGCTTCTTCATCAGATCACTGATGACGATGTCCGGGGGAAAGGCGCAAGGAGCAATGTAAGGTGTTCTGGGACCTCGGGTTAAGGTTAGGGTTGCAAGGGACGCCTTACGTACGCTCACGCCCTCGGCCTCGCAGTAGATCTGCAAAGGGCTGAGGCCGTCTGGGAAACGGACTTGCAGAAACTTCAAGACGGGGGAGCGCCACTCCCTCTCCTGAAAGGCAGAGGCATGCATCCGTCCGTCCGTCCGTCCGTCCGTCACATCTCTGGCCTCAACACGCTTGTGCGAGTCTTCCCACCTCCAGCTCCAGGATGCGGAACTCAAGCAGTTCGTTTTGGTCTCGGATATCCTGGATGTGCTCTTTCAGACGCGCTTCTTCCGCCTCCATCCGCCTGACCTGAAAAGACAGTCAGACCTCATCTGCGGGGCTTCCCGACAGGTGTGACGCCAAGCGACTCCGCCCAGCGCCTTTCTTTCCGTCACCTTTTCGGCCAACTGCTGATTGCTCTGACGCAGCAGCTGCTTCTCCTCCACCCACTTGACATTCTAGAAGAGACAAACGCGTGGACAGCTTTGGAATGTTGTGTCATTTTCATCCACAAATTCTTTGGTTGACTGGAAAATGACATTTGCTTTTCTCCGCATTTTCCCAGCCACGTTCGGGGGGGGGGGGGGGGGGGGGTTGGTCCAGTAATGCCAGACGGATGAGTGACTGAAGAATGTAGCTATTTTGTCTGAGAAAAAGGTGTGCTCATTGATGAGCTTACCTGTCCTTGTTGCTTCAGCGCTGACTCCAGATCTGCTACTCTGCTTTGATAGTGACCCATTTCTACCATCAGCTTTTCTCTGGTCTGAAAGGAGGAGGAGGGAGGCTCCTCCTCCTCCTTTCAGACCAGAGAACACCCGAGGCTGGGTGAGAACGGGGAGGCTGCGACCCGGCCGGGGGTTGCGGGAAGGGGCGCCACCTTGATCTCCTTCTCGGCGTCGTAGTCCCCTTCGCTGGTCTGGGCTGGCAGAGCGTAGGCTCGTTGCAGCGCTTGATATTCTTGCGTCAGCTGGCGGTAGCGAAGCTCCGCCTCTTCATGCACACACCAATGCAACACAGCACTAGTACCAGAATCAGTCAGACCGGCGACAAAGCACCCGCGACGCAAAGACGAGTCCGATTCCAGGCTGAAGAGGAATGTTTGGTGCCAATACACTGGCAGAAATGGCGGGCTACCTCTTCGGGTTCCGTGTCGGGGGTTCTGTCGGTGTGAAAAGACAAGGACGATCCGTCCGGGTCCACCAACACGTCTTCGTCGTAGCCGTAAAATGTTTCGATGACCTGCGGGCGCGGAAGCAAACATCTCTCTGAACAAACTGAAGCGACACCTCACAATGAATCGACGAGAGGAACGATAGCGAGAAAAAGGCCATTTCATCTTGCGCAACACCAAGCAGCCGCAAACAAACAGACTCACCTTGCAGGACCTCACGCTTTGTTCCTCCTCAGAGATTCTCGACGTCGGTATCGTAGCAGCAAATCTCTCTCCTGTCGACACAAATAATCCGCCTTTGAGATTCTTTGGATGCAAAGGGAACGAACGGCTCCGGCGCAGAAACAAACGCGACTCACAATGACATTTCTGACATGAGCTCCTGTCTCCAGAGCCTGAAAAACACGTCACCGGCGATGATTGGAGGGACGCTCGTCTTTTCCAAAAGTGACAACTACAGGGTGTGTCAGGGTTTTCCAGATTATCTTTATCGTATCATTGTGTTGCTTTGACTTTGACTGCGACCTGTAATAAATAATATTATTTATCCCTTATTTATCCCTATCGCTTATCCCTTCCTACACAAAGTCGTAAAACACCCCTTGCTATGTTTTGACTAGAGGTCAAGGGCTTCCTCTATTCAATCCACTCTTACACCCACCCTGTTTCTCTTAATTAAAATGCTCGTGCAGGAGCCGAGAGTCAGACTTCATTCGTACAACGGATGGACTCTCCACCTGCAGGTGTCCAAAAGAACTTACTTGTCTCCCGTGTGGTTCTTGCAAAATAAGTTGGAGCGAGCGCAACTCTAACAGGGTGCATTTTGCCACTAGCTGCCTACGGACAATGACGTCGCGCTCGCGGCTCATGGTTGACGGGCTGAGCAGCCGGGCAAGTCCGTCGTTTTCAGCGCACAGCGAGTGGCAAAGGCGCTGACAAAACGGGAGCTTTGAGCTGCTGAAAACGGCAAAACAAGTCTAAAGCGTGTTCAAACGCGTGCGCACAATGCTCCTGCTTGAAAGGTCGGAATTTAAGGGGCCAATTTTTTGGATGGCGGCCGCCGGCCAAGCTTTGGACGGAAAAGGTTTCCTGGCGACAGCGAGCGAGCGCGGCGCTGCCGTACGTGCACCGAGTCGCCTGCCTGAAGACCTTGGACAAGTCGTCGATGATGTGCCGCTGCTCCACAACTTGAAGGAACTCCATTTCACCGTCCTGCTGGCCGCAACCGCGGTCCAGGTCATTGAGCGAACTAGGCCTTCTCTGTGGAACACAAATGCAGTGGACTCTGTTGGCACGCCGCCGTTGTCCGCGTCGACTTACCAAGCTTGCCATCTCCTCGTTCTCCTGGGTGACAAAGCGCACTTTGTTTTCAAGGCGACACAGCACCAGCGAGAGTTCTTCATTCTTCCTGCTCAGGCGTTTGTTTTTGTACAGGAGTGGCAGAAACTGGCTTTCTGTTTCTCTCAGTCGCTTTAGCTGCAAGCATGAAGTGCGGGATGTGAAAGACGCACAACACGCGGGCCAGAACGTATCCATTCCTTTTGCATCGGTTTGAACGGAATCGTGGCTTTGGCTCCCAATAAAAGACATCTACCAGGCAACCGACTCGCCGCACCGCTCAACTAATAAGCAAGCGCAATGGGTGCCTCGCTGGATGGCGCGCATCAAACGTAGCGCAAACCTTCAAGCGTGCCGTCAATAAATTACCAGTTCATTGCGCTCTTCAGAAAGCAGGGCGTTTCGATCCTCCAGTTTCCTGATGACTGCGCTGAGCTCAGCGATTTTCAGATGAAACCGTCGCGTGTCCCGATCCTCCTGAGACTGAAAACGCCCCGCAACACACACACACAAGCACTCGTTCAAAGTTCAAAACTGTTTTTGTGCTACCTTCCTCCAGCAACGAACTAAGTCATGCGTACTGCAAGTGTGTGATGAGGTGGCTTACGCAATGAAGAGGATTGCTAGTAGCGGCGTTGACCCCACTTCCAGGGTAGTTTAGGCCCGCCCTTTGGGAATCCCTCAGGGCAGCGATCTGCTGCTCGGCAGCCTGAGTCTGCAGCTGAAGGCGGTGGACGTGGCCGGCCCCAGGGCTTCATCCAAAACACTAACCGCTCTGTCTTTCAGCTTGATCTCATCCGTCTGGATGTACAAACGGGGAGCGCTCAGGCAGGCGGGCAAACTCATTTGCCAGAATTGTGACAAAAACAAAGAGAGCAACCGGCCAATTTTTTTCTTGAATCGACTAGAACACCTTTGCTGTGACAAAAGCGAAGCGAGCAACCGGACATTTTCTTCTTGTGAAATAGAATAGAATAGAATGCCTTAGGTGTCATTGCACTGCAGGTATACAACGAAATTGGGAACATAGCCACGCACCGCGCGTCTGATCAGTCCTACCAGTCGGCGGATCTCCCTCTCGCAGTCTCTCTTGGTTCGGCTCAGCTCCTCCCGATGCTGGTGATGAGCCGATCGGAGCTCGGCCGCTCGGGACTGCCAGGCCTGCTGGGCCGCTGCCAGGGCTTCTTCCGCACTCCTGGTGGAGGCGACACCGCTCGGTCTCCCGACACCGCCGCGTCTCCTCCACCTCCGCCAGCAAAGCGCCCCCCCTCCTCACCTGAGCAGACATTGCGCCACACCGGGCCGTTGAGACCGCAACGGAGCGCCGCGACGCTTACTGGGGACAAGCTACACAATACGGTAGCGGCCGCATCGAAGCCCGACGTGGCGTGCGGATAGTCAGACACGGATAGAGCGGATCACCTTGTCCATGGAGCCGTCCCTCAGGCTGAGGACCAAGGCATTCAGTCGCTGGATCTCTCCATCTTTGATTTTGATCACTCTCATCAGCTCCATTTCATGCTGCCGCAGTAATGTCTCCCTGGTAATGGCTAACTCTTTCTGCTTCTCCTCATGGAGTTTGCTTTTGAGTTCCGTCATGGCGGCGGTGGCACGGTGGTGCTCCGCCCGCAGGTCCTGACTTCTCTCTCTCTCCAGACAGCTGACCTGACATGACTTAGACTTAGACAAACTTTATTGTCATCTTGTCTGCACATGGTGCATACAAAACGAAATTCCGTTGCATACGTCTTACAACAAAGTAGTGATATTGCAGTTGAATAGAAGTAACATATCCTATGAAAATATATATATATATATATATATATACATATACTATATATATATATATATATATATATATATATATATTAAAAATAAGTATAAAGTGCAGCAGTGATAATTATGCAATAGTGCAAGTAGGCAAAACAGTATTCAAGAGTGTGCAGAGGAATGCTAAACCATGTATTAAACTTCTATTTAAAGGGTTTATACAAGTTCAGTAAAGTTGGTAGTGCGAGATAGTGCAAGATAGAGGTCCGTAGTGTCATAAAGTACAGTTCTGTGAATGTGTGATGCAGAGTTCAGTTTAGAGCTCAACAGTTCTAGTGTTCAACAGTCTGATGACAGCAGGGAAAAAGCTGTTGCAGAACCTGGTGGACCTGCAGCGGATGCTGCAAACCTCTTCCCAGAGGGCAGCAGGGAGAACAGTCCATGGTGGGGGTGTGATGGGTCATTGATGATGTTACGGGCACGGGACATGCAGCGCTGAGATGAAATGTCCTGAATGGAGGGAAGAGGAGCCCCTATGATCCCTCTGCTGTCCTCACCACTCTCCTCACGTTCTTCCAATCGGAGGCGGTGCAGCCTCCACACCACACAGAGAGACAGCTTGTCAGAATGCTCTCTATGGTGCTCCTGTAGAACGTCCTCATGATGGGTGGGGGCAGGTGGGCTCTCCTCATCCTCCGCAGGAAGTACAAGCGCTTCTGTGCCCTCTTGACCAGTGCCGTAGTGTTCATAGTCCAGGTGAGGTCTTCTGTGATGTGGACCCCCAGGAATTTGGTGCTGCTGACCACCTCCACAGCTGAGCTGTTGATGATCAGTGGAGCGTGGTGAGGCTGTTTTTTCCTGAAGTCGACGATGATCTCCTTCATCTTCTCCTCATTCAGGATCAGGCTGTTTTCTCTGCACCAGCCCACCAGCTGCTCCACCTCCTCTCTGTAGTCCAGGTCGTTGTTGTCTCTGATGAGCCCCACCACCGTTGTGTCGTCTGCTGACTTCACGATGTGATTGGTGGTGAACCTGAGGACGCAGTCGTGTGTCATCAGGGTGCACAGCAGGGGGCTCAGGACGCAGCCCTGAAGGGAGCCTGTGCTGAGGGTGATGACATCAGAGGTGTTCTGTCCGACCCGGACTGACTGAGGTCTGTTGGTGAGGAAGTCTAGCAGCCAGTTGCGAAGGGGGGTGTTGAAGCCCAGGTGTTCCAATTTTCCTACCAGATGCTGTGGGATGATGGTGTTAAACGCTGAGCTGAAGTCCAGGAACAGCCTCCGCACATGGGTGTTCTTCTCCTCCAGGTGAGCCAGGCTCAGGTGAAGAACGGAGGAGATGGCTTCCTGAGTGGAGCGGTTTTGCCGGTCGGCAAACTGGAACGGGTCAAATAATAGGGGGAGTCTGGAAACGATGTGACCTTTAAGCAGCCTTTCGAAGCACTTCATCATAACCGGAGTCAGTGCAACAGGCCGGTAATCATTAAATGAGGTGATTTGAGGTTTCTTCGGCACCGGAATGATGGAGGCAGTCTTAAAGCACGCCGGCACTGTGGCTTGGCCCAGCGAGGTGTTAAAAATGTCTGTGATGACCCCAGCCAGATGACTTGCACATTCCCTGAACACACGCCCAGGAATGTTGTCCGGGCCAGGGGCCTTACAGGGGTTGACTCTCCTCAGGGTCTTCAACACATCGGCGGAGTCAAGGCAGAGTACCTCCTCTTCCTGATGGGGGACAGTTTTAACTGCTGGAGTGCCGTTTAGTGCCTCGAACCTCCCAAAGAAGTTATTTAGACCATTTAGAAAGTCAGCATCAACTACACCCACCGGGGGGGGGAGGGTGAGTTGTCGTCTGTATGCCTTGCCACATACTCCTGATGTTTTTGACGTCGTGGAAACGATCCTGAAATTTTCGACTGCGGTCTCGCTTCGCTATCCTGATGGCACGGTTCAAGTTGGCTCTCGCTGTCCTCAGTGTCTCCTTGTCGCCAGACTTGAAGGCAGAGTTCCGCGCTCGTAGCGTTTGACGTACCTCCTCAGTCATCCAGGGTCGTTGGTTGCCCCGGGTGATGATATTCTTAGTGGTGCTGACGTCCTCGGTGCATTTGTTGATGTAGGCTGACACAGTCATGGCACACGCATGTCTAATCTACATCGGGAAAACTGGGAGGGAGGGAGGCAGGCAGGGAGGCAGGCAGGGAGGCAGGCAGGGAGGCAGGCAGTGTCTGTCTGTTGAGGTTTTCACCTTGTTCTTCTCCTGCTGAAGTTCTAACTGGACGTCCATCAGTTTGGTTCTCAGCTCGTCATTGGCGGCCTGAAGGGCGTCCGTTCGCTCCGCCTTGGCCCGCCCTGCCGGAGCTCGTTTGGACATCTCTTACTCGAGTCTCGCCCGGTCGTCAGTCAGAGATCACAACATTTGTACCTGGAGAGCACAAACGCAGCGCTGTTTTCCACTGGCTTCGAACTCAACTTCAATCGGTACCGTAACTTACAACATCATAAACATAGAACTAGCTTGACTTATTCATTGAATAAATGCATTTGGTTCTTCAAAACTGCATCACGCAACATAGCGTGACCGAGACGGCCGTTATCCACCTGCGTGAAGTTATTTGGTGAAATGAATGAGATGTTTAAGACACCATCGTTCTGTCTCTATGTAGATGAAGGGAAATAATCGATTGCTGAAGGTCCAAAGGTGTTGTGATAAACAAATAAACATATTAGTGATTAGTGACATATTTGTGATAAACATATTAGGCAGGATAATCACATATGTTAACGTGACTGCCCACACTGTATTTATTTATGGTTATTTGTTAAATCGAGTACTGTTAGACATGAAATAGGAAGTGTTTAACATAAATGGAAGACGAAAGGGGTACTCACCATTGTAGCTCCTGCTGGTCAATGATACGAGCCTCTTCTTGCAGTGGAAAACATACAGCCAACAAACACCGTGGAACCTAAAGGAATGAAATTAAACATTAACATTTAGCCTAAACCAACATTCACAGATACAACGCAACGCAAACTACACAAACGTAAATCTTTTTAAACACAATGAGTTGTACTTACCGTGTACGCTCTAGACGGTCCACTTGCAAGCAGAAAATAAAGATATTTCTGTTGATAATCGTCGTGTTTGTATCCGGTGTCTCGCTCAAGGCCATTGCGCCCACAGATTTGAATTTTGGCGAGAGTTCAGCCTATTGACGTCATTTCCGCGGTGTAATACCCGCATATCTGAAACGGCAAAGTTAAGAGTAGAGTTAAATAAAGTTTTTAGTCAACGCAATAATTTACAACCGTTGACCAGTCGAAATAATCGTCGAAATTTGGCGTCTTTGGCTGGAAGCAGACGCCGAGTTCGACATTCCTCCCAAACGCCACACTCCCTCGCTTTTCAGGGCTAAAAAAAAACAGTTGTAATTACCTTGTACGCTCTAGACGGTCAAGTTGCAAGCTGAAAACAAAAATATTTGCCTTGTAAGTCATCGTGTTACTAACCGCTGTGTCTTGTTTGCCAGAATTGCCGCTTTCCTACTTCCTGTTGCAAGCCACGCCCACGGATTATAATTTTGCCGTGAGTTCCGCCTATTGACGTCATGTCCGCGTCACATGACTGCGACGTAATATTATCTAAAACTGTTTGTGCGGTATTGTGTTGTTCTGTGCGGTATTGTGTTATTCTGTGCGGCGTCGTGTTGTTCTGTGCGGCGTCGTGTTGTTCAGTGCGACGTCGTGTTGTTCAGTGCGGCATGGTGTTGTTCAGTGCGGCATGGTGTTGTTCAGTGCGGCATGGTGTTGTTCAGTGCGGCATAATGTTGTTCAGTGCGGCATAGTGTTGTTCAGTGCGGCATGGTGTTGTTCAGTGCGGCATGGTGTTGTTCAGTGCGGCATGGTGTTGTTCAGTGCGGCATAATGTTGTTCAGTAAGCCATAATGTTGTTCAGTGCGGCATGGTGTTGTTCAGTGCGGGATGGTGTTGTTCAGTGCAGGATGGTGTTGTTCAGTGCGGCATGGTGTTGTTCAATGCGGCATGGTGTTGTTCAGTGCGGGATGGTGTTGTTCAGTGCAGGATGGTGTTGTTCAGTGCGGCATGGTGTTGTTCAATGCGGCATGGTGTTGTTCAGTGCGGCATGGTGTTGTTCAGTGTGGCATGGTGTTGTTCAGTGCGGCATGGTGTTGTTCAATGCGGAATGGTGTTGTTCAGTGCGGCATGGTGTTGTTCAGTGTGGGATGGTGTTGTTCAATGCGGGATCGTGTTGTTCAGTACGGGGTGGTGTTGTTCAGTGCAGGATGGTGTTGTTCAGTGCAGGATGGTGTTGTTCAGTGCGGCATGGTGTTGTTCAATGCAGGATCGTGTTGTTCAGTGCAGCATGGTGTTGTTCAGTGCAGCATGGTGTTGTTCAGTGCGGCATGGTGTTGTTCAATGCGGCATGGTGTTGTTCAGTGCGGGATGGTGTTGTTCAGTGCGGCATGGTGTTTTTCAGTGCGGCATAATGTTGTTCAGTGCAGCATGGTGTTGTTCAGTGCGGCATGGTGTTGTTCAGTGCGACATAATGTTGTTCAGTGCGGCATAATGTTGTTCAGTGCGGCATGGTGTTGTTCAGTGCGGCATGGTGTTGTTCAGTGCGGCATGGTGTTGTTCAGTGCGGCATGGTGTTGTTCAGTGCAGGATGGTGTTGTTCAGTGCAGGATGGTGTTGTTCAATGCGGCATGGTGTTGTTCAGTGCGGGATGGTGTTGTTCAGTGCAGGATGGTGTTGTTCAGTGCGGCATGGTGTTGTTCAGTGCGGAATGGTGTTGTTCAGTGCGGCATGGTGTTGTTCAGTGCGGCATGGTGTTGTTCAGTGCAGGATGGTGTTGTTCAATGCGGGATGGTGTTGTTCAGTGCGGGATGGTGTTGTTCAGTGCAGGATGGTGTTGTTCAGTGCGGCATGGTGTTGTTCAATGCGGCATGGTGTTGTTCAGTGCAGGATGGTGTTGTTCAGTGCGGCATGGTGTTGTTCAATGCGGCATGGTGTTGTTCAATGCGGCATGGTGTTGTTCAGTGCGGCATGGTGTTGTTCAGTGCGGCATGGTGTTGTTCAGTGCAGCGTAATGTTGTTCAGTGCGGCATGGTGTTGTTCAGTGCGGAATGGTGTTGTTCAGTGCGGCATGGTGTTGTTCAGTGCGGGATGGTGTTGTTCAGTGCGGCATGGTGTTGCTCAGTGCGGCATGGTGTTGTTCAGTGCGGGATGGTGTTGTTCAGTGCGGCATGGTGTTGTTCAGTGCGGCATGGTGTTGTTCAGTGCGGCATGGTGTTGTTCAGTGCGGCATAATGTTGTTCAGTGCGCCATAATGTTGTTCAGTGCGGCATGGTGTTGTTCAGTGCGGCATGGTGTTGTTCATTTCGGCATAATGTTGTTCAGTGCGGCATAATGTTGTTTAGTGCGGCATGGTGTTGTTCAGTGCGGAATGGTGTTGTTCAGTGCGTTATAATGTTGTTCAGTGCGGCATGGTGTTGTTCAGTGCGGCATGGTGTTGTTCAGTGCGGCATGGTGTTGTTCAGTGCGGCATAATGTTGTTCAGTGCGGCATAATGTTGTTCAGTGCGGGATGGTGTTGTTCAGTGCGGGATGGTGTTGTTCAGTGCGGCATGGTGTTGTTCAGTGCGGCATGGTGTTGTTCAGTGCGGCATGGTGTTGTTCAGTGCGGCATGGTGTTGTTCAGTGCGGCATAATGTTCAGTGAGGCATAATGTTGTTCAGTGCGGCATAATGTTGTTCAGTGCGGCATGGTGTTGTTCAGTGCGGGATGGTGTTGTTCAGTGCAGGATGGTGTTGTTCAGTGCGGCATGGTGTTCAGTGCGGGATGGTGTCTTTCAGTGCGGCATGGTGTCGTTCAGTGCGGCATGGTGTCTTTCAGTGCGGCATGGTGTCGTTCAGTGAGGCATGGTGTTGTTCAGTGCGGCATGGTGTTGTTTAGTGCGGCATGGTGTTGTTCAGTGCGGGATGGTGTTGTTCAGTGTGGCATGGTGTTCAGTGCGGCATGGTGTTGTTCAGTGCGGTATCGTGTTGTTCAGTGCGGTATCGTGTTTCTCAGTGCGGTATCGTGTTGTTCAGTGCAGTATCGTTGTGTTGTTCGTATTGTGTTGTGTTGTTCGTAATGTGTTGTGTTGTTCGTATTGTGTTGTGTTGTTCGTATTGTGTTGTGTTGTTCGTATTGTGTTGTGTTGTTCGTATTGTGTTGTGTTGTTCATATTGTGTTGTTCATATTGTGTTGAGTTGTTCGTATTGTGTTGTGTTGTTCGTATTGTGTTGCCTTTAACACTTAGCCTCTAACACTTAGCCTCTAACACTTAGCCTCTAGCATCTAGAAGGTAAATAAATAGGAAGGAAGGACTCACCGGTGACGTCTTCGCCCACGTCCAAGCGTTGTACTTTGTATTTTCATCCTTCTGACAGTGGAAAACATAGCCAACAAACACCGTGGAACCTAAACGAATGAAAGAAAACTATCATTTGGCCACAACCAACATTCACAGATACAACACAATGTGACGTGCGGGGTTGAGGTTAAAGGTTGAGTGAAGGGCCCTCGTTTTAAACTACTTTTTTGAAAAGGATTGGGAACAAGTAAGACGTATTTAATTTATTTAATGGGAAGTAGTAAGAGCTATTGAATTTAATCTATGTATTATATTCTATTGTATTGTATTCTGTTGTATTCTTTTGGATTGTATTCACACTAACCCCACTAAAACTTCAGCCCACAAAAACTCGCCTCTGGCGCCTAGCCTCTGGCACTTAGCCTCTAACACTTAGCCTTTAACACTTAGCCTTTAACACTTAGCCTTTAACACTTAGCCTTTAACACTTAGCCTTTAACACTTAGCCTTTAACACTTAGCCTTTAACACTTAGCCTAGAAGGTGAATAAATAGGGTTAAAGGTTGAGTGAAGGGCCCTCGTTTTAAACTACTGTTTTGAAAAGGAGTGGGAACAAGTAAGACGTATTTAATTTATTTAATGGGAAGTAGTAAGACTTATTAAATTTATTTAATCTACTTTTCTTCCCAGGCAAAATTTGATGTGCTGCAATTCCAAATTTCCAAAGTGAATGAAGGAAAGAAGTCGTTTAAATTATGATTTTGTTTAAATACTAGGCATAGACACAAAATCTACGGCACAAAATGGGCAGACTTTACTTGTTTGAAGAGGACTGGTTACAAGACAGACTTTTCTGATTTATTTAATGGGAAGAGGACTTATTTAGTTTATTTAATCTATTTTTGTTCCCTGGCAAAATTGGATTTGCTGAAATTGTATTTTGCCAAATCTCGATTTGAGACCTGATAGGAAGTATTAAACGCTTAGTTAAATCAATACAAGTTGGTAATAAGAGCGAGTAATGTTGGTTGAACCGATGAATGAAGGTTGAAAGCAATTTAAATTATGACTTTGTATAAATACTAGATATTAACAGAACATCTACTGCGCAAAATGGGCAGAGTTTACTTGTTTGAGAAGGAGTGGTTTATTCAAAACTAAGATTTATGTAATCTGTTTGTTCCCAGGCAAAATTGGATGTGATGCAATTCCAAATTTCACCACATGATGGTGCCCAATTTTGACTTCATAGGACATATTAAACACTTAGCTTGTTATTATGTTCAAGGTAATCAGATTTGTTTATCATTCTAATGGCCTCTTCAAAACTATTCTGGATTACTACTTTGGATCTATTCTACATTACTTGGCAACAACATACTCTGTAACAGATTAGGCAGTATAATCACATATGTTAACTTGAGAGTGCCCACACTCAATCTACTTATCGTGATGTGTTAAATCAATTACTGTTAGACATTATTTGTCTGATAATCTACCAAATCTTTGAATTGAAGAATTTGTGATTTAATTAATAGCTTGTTCAGGGTAATCAGACTTGTATATAATTCTAATGGCCTTCTTTTGAAAACTATTCTGAATTACAACTTTGGATCTTATATTACTTTGCAACAATCTACTCGGTGACAGATTAGGCAGTATAATCACATATGTTAACTTCAGTGCCCACACTGTATTTATTTATGGTTATTTGTTAAATCAAGTACTGTTAGACATGAAATAGGAAGTGTTTAACATAAATGTTATGGCTACTCACCATTGTAGCTCGCTCCTGGTCAATGATACGAGCCTCTTCTTGCAGTGGAAAACTTGCAGCCAACAAACACCGTGGAACTTAAAGGAATGAAATTAAACATTAACATTTCGCCTCGACCAACATTCACACGTACAACGCAACGCGGCTACACTTCTGCTATTACAAACGTAAATCTCCTTAAACACAATGAGTGTTACTTACCGTGTACGCTCTAGGCAAAATTGGATGTGATGCAATTCCAAATCTATCTGAAACGGCAGTTAAAAGTAGAGTTACATCAAGTTTTCTTTTTTAATCAACACAATCATTTACAACCGTTGACCAGAAAGAATCGTCGAAATTCGACGTCCCCCACAAACGCCACGCTCACTCGCTTTTCAGGGCAACAAAAGTACTTCTTTTTAAAAACGATGAGTTGTACTTACCGTGTACGCTCTGGACGGTCCAGTTGCAAGCAGAAAATAAAAATATTTCTCTTGTTAGTCGTATGTTACCATCCGCTGTGTCTTTGTCAACATCGCCGCCGTTTTCCTACTTCCTGCTGCGAGCCACGCCCACGGATTTAAATTTGGGCGGAAGCTCTTTCCATTGGCGTCGTTTTCGCGTATAGCAAATCCGATTGGTTGGGAAGGGGGCACGGTTATGCAGCCGAGGGGTCCTGTGATCGGTGGGATGTAAAGTAGGCGTCGACGTCACGTCCGCGTCACGTGACCACGACGTGGCAGACGTCATATAGCAACCGCTGTTTTGTTTAGTAGACTTACAGTTGTTATGCATTGACATAATGGCGCACACACCAAATAGATTTAAATAAATTAAATAATTCTTCTGCCCACTCTCTTTTAAACAAGTTAACTCTCCCCGCGGATTTGAATTCCGGCGAAAGTTACGCCCATCGACGTCACGTATGTCACGTGACCACGACGTGGCAGATGTCATATAGCAACCGCTGTTTTGTTTAGTAGATTTACAGTTGTTATGCATTGGCATAATGGTGTGCACTCAAAATAGATATAAATAAATTAAATATTTCTTCTGCCCACTCCCTTTTAAACAAGTTAACTCTGCCCACGTCCATTGACGTCTTGTCTGCGTCACGTGACCACGACGTAGCGACGTCATATAGTAACCGCTGTTTTGATCAGTAGACTTACAGTTATTATGCGTTGACATAATGGCGCACTGGTTAGCATGGCCACCTCTTAAGCATGATGTTGCGGGTTCGACGCCTGATCAATGTTAGCATGGAGTGAGCTGAAGTGCATGGCGCTGAAGATTTGAATCTTTGAAATGCGCTGAGGTCTGACATATCAGGCAGAATGGTTTGCCATCACGTTCAACAAAAAATAGAAACTTTCCCACTCTGATTAAAACGTCCTGTGTTCATCTACGTATTTTCGTTTTGCTGTGCATCTTTTCCCTGCCATTTCGAGAGCCCAATTGACACTCATAGTTTAAAGAAATGTGTTTGCCCATCCTACTTTGTGGAATTTCACCACATGCGCTTTTGACCAAAATACCAAATTGAACTCAAGTGAAGCCAACACGCACAACCCCCCCCCACACACACACACACACACAAATGTTGATATGAACATAAAAGAGCCGCATGCGGTTCGGGAGTTGCGGCTTGGCCAAACCTGTACTATACAACTTTATTTGTATAAAATTTTCACAACAGCTGTCACACAAACAAAGCGGGAAAAACCGAAGACGTGCGTGTTCCGCCCACGCTGGATTTATTTGCACCTTTGAAAAGACACCGTATTGCCGCAGATGTGGCAAAGAGTACTTTTGGGCATCTGAGACGGAAGGATGTCCAAAGCATCACGTCACCTGCTCTGGTAGGCATGGTGGTGGGACGTTGAGGTCAACCGCTTTGGGGTTGGCTGAATCTTTGATCGCAGGATGCCACACACTTGAAGACAGAAGCAGAAAAGCAGAGCTAAATGCAAAATGTACTCACCGGTGACTCCAATTTTTTTCCCCCCTGAAGAAACAGCTGGACGGGTGGCCCCGGCTGGCCAGTGGGACTCTTGTTATTCTGACCCTTTTCAGTGCGCGTTTGGGGCAACAACCGTTTTTTGTGGCGCTCTCTTCTGGTTCAAAAGTGCCCTGCATGTGAATTTGCTTTTCCTGCCTTCTGATTGGATGAGCGCCGGTGTGACGCGGTGCCTCTGTCACCGTGGCGGGGGGTATACGTTGGCATCGGAGCGTCTGCCAACGTCTGAGACCGGCTGGCAGTGTATCGGAGGTGTCGAGTGCGGTGCCGCTGGAGCTCACTCACCAGCTGGTGTTAGGGCCACAGAATGAAGGCCAAGGAGAAGAATAGAAAGAGAAACAGAAACTTCTCCTCCAATTGTTTGATTTGTCTCTTCTGAGCTTCGATGAATTCTTTCAGCTCTTTGTTCCTCTAGGACGGACAAATGGAAAGTGGCATTCAAAAGCCAGTAAGCGTGCAAGTAAGTGCCGGGCTGGCTTTGGGCCCTTACCTGTTGCGCGCTGTGCAGCAGATCCATTCTCTCTTGGAGGATGCAAGCGTCGCGCTCCCTCAACTCGCACATCAGGGCTCGCTTCCATTGGTCCACGGCGCTCCTAAGCTCTTCTCTCTGATCCGCCGTCAGCACGTCATTCACGCCAGCGTGGCTGGCTTTTTCGCCGTCCGTGGCGGGGCAGTCCCGCTGCGGTAGCGCCTCGTACAACATGGCCTCCAGCTCCAGGATCCTCTGGGCCGCAATCCTCGTCCATCAGTGGTCCGGCGGGAGATTTGAGGGCGGCTTACCTTATGAGCCTGGTCCATGGAACACTTCCTGAAGTCCAACTCTTCATCCAGGTAGCCCTTCTGCTTGCAGAACATATCCTAGCACAGCTCAAGGTCAGAATTGTTGGGGCACATTGCCGGAGTTCCCCTTGGCTGATGTCGCGTGTCTGTCTACCTTCTCACTTTCAATGTCCAACATCTTCTGTTGAAGTGCTGACTTGGTCACTTTGATGTATTCTAACCACTGAGGAAAGGCTGCTGTCACATAAGCAGAATGCGAGAGCGTGCGTGGACGTGCGCGTTACCTTCTCGGCTAGGGTGAGAAGGGGGGGGTTGGTCCAGTAATGCCAGACGGATGAGTGACTGAAGAATGTAGCTATTTTGTCTGAGAAAAAGGTGTGCTCATTGATGAGCTTACCTGTCCTTGTTGCTTCAGCGCTGACTCCAGATCTGCTACTCTGCTTTGATAGTGACCCATTTCTACCATCAGCTTTTCTCTGGTCTGAAAGGAGGAGGAGGGAGGCTCCTCCTCCTCCTTTCAGACCAGAGAACACCCGAGGCTGGGTGAGAACGGGGAGGCTGCGACCCGGCCGGGGGTTGCGGGAAGGGGCGCCACCTTGATCTCCTTCTCGGCGTCGTAGTCCCCTTCGCTGGTCTGGGCTAGCAGAGCGTAGGCTCGTTGCAGCGCTTGATATTCTTGCGTCAGCTGGCGGTAGCGAAGCTCCGCCTCTTCATGCACACACCAATGCAACACAGCACTAGTACCAGAATCAGTCAGACCGGCGACAAAGCACCCGCGACGCAAAGACGAGTCCGATTCCAGGCTGAAGAGGAATGTTTGGTGCCAATACGCTGGCAGAAATGGCGGGCTACCTCTTCGGGTTCCGTGTCGGGGGTTCTGTCGGTGTGAAAAGACAAGGACGATCCGTCCGAGTCCACCAACACGTCTTCGTCGTAGCCGTAAAATGTTTCGATGACCTGCGGGCGCGGAAGCAAACATCTCTCTGAACAAACTGAAGCGACACCTCACGATGAATCGACGAGAGGAACGATAGCGAGAAAAAGGCCATTTCATCTTGCGCAACACCAAGCAGCCGCAAACAAACAGACTCACCTTGCAGGACCTCACGCTTTGTTCCTCCTCAGAGATTCTCGACGTCGGTATCGTAGCAGCAAATCTCTCTCCTGTCGACACAAATAATCCGCCTTTGAGATTCTTTGGATGCAAAGGGAACGAACGGCTCCGGCGCAGAAACAAACGCGACTCACAATGACATTTCTGACATGAGCTCCTGTCTCCAGAGCCTGAAAAACACGTCACCGGCGATGATTGGAGGGACGCTCGTCTTTTCCAAAAGTGACAACTACAGGGTGTGTCAGGGTTTTCCAGATTATCTTTATCGTATCATTGTGTTGCTTTGACTTTGACTGCGACCTGTAATAAATAATATTATTTATCCCTTATTTATCCCTATCGCTTATCCCTTCCTACACAAAGTCGTAAAACACCCCTTGCTATGTTTTGACTAGAGGTCAAGGGCTTCCTCTATTCAATCCACTCTTACACCCACCCTGTTTCTCTTAATTAAAATGCTCGTGCAGGAGCCGAGAGTCAGACTTCATTCGTACAACGGATGGACTCTCCACCTGCAGGTGTCCAAAAGAACTTACTTGTCTCCCGTGTGGTTCTTGCAAAATAAGTTGGAGCGAGCGCAACTCTAACAGGGTGCATTTTGCCACTAGCTGCCTACGGACAATGACGTCGCGCTCGCGGCTCATGGTTGACGGGCTGAGCAGCCGGGCAAGTCCGTCGTTTTCAGCGCACAGCGAGTGGCAAAGGCGCTGACAAAACGGGAGCTTTGAGCTGCTGAAAACGGCAAAACAAGTCTAAAGCGTGTTCAAACGCGTGCGCACAATGCTCCTGCTTGAAAGGTCGGAATTTAAGGGGCCAATTTTTTGGATGGCGGCCGCCGGCCAAGCTTTGGACGGAAAAGGTTTCCTGGCGACAGCGAGCGAGCGCGGCGCTGCCGTACGTGCACCGAGTCGCCTGCCTGAAGACCTTGGACAAGTCGTCGATGATGTGCCGCTGCTCCACAACTTGAAGGAACTCCATTTCACCGTCCTGCTGGCCGCAACCGCGGTCCAGGTCATTGAGCGAACTAGGCCTTCTCTGTGGAACACAAATGCAGTGGACTCTGTTGGCACGCCGCCGTTGTCCGCGTCGACTTACCAAGCTTGCCATCTCCTCGTTCTCCTGGGTGACAAAGCGCACTTTGTTTTCAAGGCGACACAGCACCAGCGAGAGTTCTTCATTCTTCCTGCTCAGGCGTTTGTTTTTGTACAGGAGTGGCAGAAACTGGCTTTCTGTTTCTCTCAGTCGCTTTAGCTGCAAGCATGAAGTGCGGGATGTGAAAGACGCACAACACGCGGGCCAGAACGTATCCATTCCTTTTGCATCGGTTTGAACGGAATCGTGGCTTTGGCTCCCAATAAAAGACATCTACCAGGCAACCGACTCGCCGCGCCGCTCAACTAATAAGCAAGCGCAATGGGTCCCTCGCTGGATGGCGCGCATCAAACGTAGCGCAAACCTTCAAGCGTGCCGTCAATAAATTACCAGTTCATTGCGCTCTTCAGAAAGCAGGGCGTTTCGATCCTCCAGTTTCCTGATGACTGCGCTGAGCTCAGCGATTTTCAGATGAAACCGTCGCGTGTCCCGATCCTCCTGAGACTGAAAACGCCCCGCAACACACACACACAAGCACTCGTTCAAAGTTCAAAACTGTTTTTGTGCTACCTTCCTCCAGCAACGAACTAAGTCATGCGTACTGCAAGTGTGTGATGAGGTGGCTTACGCAATGAAGAGGATTGCTAGTAGCGGCGTTGACCCCACTTCCAGGGTAGTTTAGGCCCGCCCTTTGGGAATCCCTCAGGGCAGCGATCTGCTGCTCGGCAGCCTGAGTCTGCAGCTGAAGGCGGTGGACGTGGCCGGCCCCAGGGCTTCATCCAAAACACTAACCGCTCTGTCTTTCAGCTTGATCTCATCCGTCTGGATGTACAAACGGGGAGCGCTCAGGCAGGCGGGCAAACTCATTTGCCAGAATTGTGACAAAAACAAAGAGAGCAACCGGCCAATTTTTTTCTTGAATCGACTAGAACACCTTTGCTGTGACAAAAGCGAAGCGAGCAACCGGACATTTTCTTCTTGTGAAATAGAATAGAATAGAATGCCTTAGGTGTCATTGCACTGCAGGTATACAACGAAATTGGGAACATAGCCACGCACCGCGCATCTGATCAGTCCTACCAGTCGGCGGATCTCCCTCTCGCAGTCTCTCTTGGTTCGGCTCATCTCCTCCCGATGCTGGTGATGAGCCGATCGGAGCTCGGCCGCTCGGGACTGCCAGGCCTGCTGGGCCGCTGCCAGGGCTTCTTCCGCGCTCCTGGTGGAGGCGACACCGCTCGGTCTCCCGACACCGCCGCGTCTCCTCCACCTCCGCCAGCAAAGCGCCCCCCCTCCTCACCTGAGCAGACATTGCGCCACACCGGGCCGTTGAGACCGCAACGGAGCGCCGCGACGCTTACTGGGGACAAGCTACACAATACGGTAGCGGCCGCATCGAAGCCCGACGTGGCGTGCGGATAGTCAGACACGGATAGAGCGGATCACCTTGTCCATGGAGCCGTCCCTCAGGCTGAGGACCAAGGCATTCAGTCGCTGGATCTCTCCATCTTTGATTTTGATCACTCTCATCAGCTCCATTTCATGCTGCCGCAGTAATGTCTCCCTGGTAATGGCTAACTCTTTCTGCTTCTCCTCATGGAGTTTGCTTTTGAGTTCCGTCATGGCGGCGGTGGCACGGTGGTGCTCCGCCCGCAGGTCCTGACTTCTCTCTCTCTCCAGACAGCTGACCTGACATGACTTAGACTTAGACAAACTTTATTGTCATCTTGTCTGCACATGGTGCATACAAAACGAAATTCCGTTGCATACGTCTTACAACAAAGTAGTGATATTGCAGTTGAATAGAAGTAACATATCCTATGAAAAAATATATATATATATATATATTAAAAATAAGTATAAAGTGCAGCAGTGATAATTATGCAATAGTGCAAGTAGGCAAAACAGTATTCAAGAGTGTGCAGAGGAATGCTAAACCATGTATTAAACTTCTATTTAAAGGGTTTATACAAGTTCAGTAAAGTTGGTAGTGCGAGATAGTGCAAGATAGAGGTCCGTAGTGTCATAAAGTACAGTTCTGTGAATGTGTGATGCAGAGTTCAGTTTAGAGCTCAACAGTTCTAGTGTTCAACAGTCTGATGACAGCAGGGAAAAAGCTGTTGCAGAACCTGGTGGACCTGCAGCGGATGCTGCAAACCTCTTCCCAGAGGGCAGCAGGGAGAACAGTCCATGGTGGGGGTGTGATGGGTCATTGATGATGTTACGGGCACGGGACATGCAGCGCTGAGATGAAATGTCCTGAATGGAGGGAAGAGGAGCCCCTATGATCCTCTCTGCTGTCCTCACCACTCTCCTCACGTTCTTCCAATCGGAGGCGGTGCAGCCTCCACACCACACAGAGAGACAGCTTGTCAGAATGCTCTCTATGGTGCTCCTGTAGAACGTCCTCATGATGGGTGGGGCCAGGTGGGCTCTCCTCATCCTCCGCAGGAAGTACAAGCGCTTCTGTGCCCTCTTGACCAGTGCCGTAGTGTTCATAGTCCAGGTGAGGTCTTCTGTGATGTGGACCCCCAGGAATTTGGTGCTGCTGACCACCTCCACAGCTGAGCTGTTGATGATCAGTGGAGCGTGGTGAGGCTGTTTTTTCCTGAAGTCGACGATGATCTCCTTCATCTTCTCCTCATTCAGGATCAGGCTGTTTTCTCTGCACCAGCCCACCAGCTGCTCCACCTCCTCTCTGTAGTCCAGGTCGTTGTTGTCTCTGATGAGCCCCACCACCGTTGTGTCGTCTGCTGACTTCACGATGTGATTGGTGGTGAACCTGAGGACGCAGTCGTGTGTCATCAGGGTGCACAGCAGGGGGCTCAGGACGCAGCCCTGAAGGGAGCCTGTGCTGAGGGTGATGACATCAGAGGTGTTCTGTCCGACCCGGACTGACTGAGGTCTGTTGGTGAGGAAGTCTAGCAGCCAGTTGCGAAGGGGGGTGTTGAAGCCCAGGTGTTCCAATTTTCCTACCAGATGCTGTGGGATGATGGTGTTAAACGCTGAGCTGAAGTCCAGGAACAGCCTCCGCACATGGGTGTTCTTCTCCTCCAGGTGAGCCAGGCTCAGGTGAAGAACGGAGGAGATGGCTTCCTGAGTGGAGCGGTTTTGCCGGTCGGCAAACTGGAACGGGTCAAATAATAGGGGGAGTCTGGAAACGATGTGACCTTTAAGCAGCCTTTCGAAGCACTTCATCATAACCGGAGTCAGTGCAACAGGCAGGTAATCATTAAATGAGGTGATTTGAGGTTTCTTCGGCACCGGAATGATGGAGGCAGTCTTAAAGCACGCCGGCACTGTGGCTTGGCCCAGCGAGGTGTTAAAAATGTCTGTGATGACCCCAGCCAGATGACTTGCACATTCCCTGAACACACGCCCAGGAATGTTGTCCGGGCCAGGGGCCTTACAGGGGTTGACTCTCCTCAGGGTCTTCAACACATCGGCGGAGTCAAGGCAGAGTACCTCCTCTTCCTGATGGGGGACAGTTTTAACTGCTGGAGTGCCGTTTAGTGCCTCGAACCTCCCAAAGAAGTTATTTAGACCATTTAGAAAGTCAGCATCAACTACACCCACCGGGGGGGGGGGAGGGTGAGTTGTCGTCTGTAATCGCCCGTATGCCTTGCCACATACTCCTGATGTTTTTGACGTCGTGGAAACGATCCTGAAATTTTCGACTGCGGTCTCGCTTCGCTATCCTGATGGCACGGTTCAAGTTGGCTCTCGCTGTCCTCAGTGTCTCCTTGTCGCCAGACTTGAAGGCAGAGTTCCGCGCTCGTAGCGTTTGACGTGCCTCCTCAGTCATCCAGGGTCGTTGGTTGCCCCGGGTGATGATATTTGTGCAGCTTTTATTCAAGATTCAAGATTCAAGAGTTTTTTATTCGCCATGTTTGAGCGTGCCAAACAAGGAATTTGACTTCGGTAAATCACAGCCTCTGTTCAACATTTAGGTGACTAACAACAACACTCAGGACATGTGAAGAACGAAAGATATTCTCAAACACCCCCTGATCTTAAACTCCCAAGAGGGCAAGGAAAAACTCAAAACTCCAGCTAGGGAAAATGAGAAACCTTGAGAAGAGACCACAGATGGGAGGGTCCCTCTTCTAGGATGACCAGGCTGCAATGGATGCAGAGAGGACACATAGTCCAAACAGTGTAGACAAAAAAGGTGTGGCAAGCGGGATGTTATTGCACAGTAATGACTCTGAGACTCTAAGAGTGGTGTGAGTTCATCAGAGCGACAGCCTGGGGGAAGAAGCTGTCTCTGTGTCTGCTGGTTTTAGTGTACAGAGCTCTATAACGGCGTCCGGAGGGGAGTAGTTCAAACAGGCTGCAACCTGGGTGCGAAGGGTCTGTTGAGATGTTACTTGCACGTTTCCTGGTCCTGGACAGGTACAAGTCTTGGATAGATGGGAGGTTGATTCCAATTATCTTTTCTGCAGTCCTTATTGTCCGTTGCAGTCTGTGCTTGTCTTGTTTGGAGGCCGATCCAAACCAGACAGTGATGGAGGTGCAGAGGACAGACTGGATGATGGCAGTGTAGAAGGTCTTCAGCAGCTCCCGTGGCAGGTTGAACTTCTTGAGCTGTCTCAGGAAGTACAGCCTCTGCTGGGCCTTCTTCCGGAGAGAGTCTATGTGGCCGGTCCATTTCAGGTCCCGAGAGATTGTGGTTCCCAGGAACTTGAAGGTGTCTGATGAGAGAATAGTATTACTGCGGATAGTGAGGGGTGAAAGTGGTGAAGGGCCTCGCCTGAAGTCCACTGTCATCTCCACGGTCTTGAGCGGGTTCAGGTCCAGGTGGTTTTGGCTGCACCAGTGGACCAGCCGCTCCACCTCCTGTCTGTACGCAGTCTCATCACCGTTCTGGATCAGTCCGATGAGAGTGGTGTCGTCTGCATACTTCAGGAGCTTCACGGAAGAGTCACTTGCGGAGAAATCGTTGGTGTAGAGGGAGAAGAGCAGTGGGGAGAGGACGCATCCCTGAGGGGCTCCAGTGTTGGTGGTCAGGGTGTCAGATGTGATGCTCCCCAGCCTCACACGCTGTCTCCTGTTGGTCAGGAAGCTGGTGATCCACTGACAGGTGGAGGCAGGCACCGCAAGCTGGATGAGCTTCTGTTGGAGGATGTCAGGAGCGATGGTGTTGAACGCCGAGCTGAAGTCCACAAACAGGATCCTGGCGTACTTTCCTGGGGTGTCCAGGTGTTGCAGGATGTAGTGCAGTCCCATGTTGACCGCATCATCTACTGACCTGTTTGCCCGGTAGGCAAACTGGAGGGGGTCCAGCAGGGGGCCCGTGACATCCTTCAGGTGGTTCAGTACTAACCTCTCGAAAGATTTCATGACCACAGATGTCAGTGCAACAGGTCTATAGTCATTCATACCTGTGATGGCGGGCTTCTTGGCCACTGGAACGATGGTGGAGCTCTTGAAGCACGAGGGCACCTCACACAGCTCCAGGGAACGGTTGAAGATCCGTGCAAAGGTGGGCGCCAGCTGCTCAGCGCAGACTTTCAAGCAGGAAGGTGACACGCCGTCTGGGCCCGGTGCCTTCCTGATCTTTTGTCTCCGGAACATCTGGCGCACTTCCTCCTCGCGAATCTGGAGTGCGGGCGCGGCCTCTGCAAGAGAGAGAGTCGGTGACCACGGTGATGGAGGTGTGGACAGAGCAGTTGTGGGGGGAGGTGAGTATGTGGATTGTGTGGATTGTGCTGCAGGAGGTCCCGTTGTGTGGGAGGACCGATCAAACCTGCAGTAGAACCTGTTTAGCTGGTCAGCGAGCCTTGGGCTCTCCACAGGACGGGGGGTTCGTTTCTTGAAGCCCGTGATGCTCTGCAGGCCTTTCCACACTGTTGAGGGATCAGGATTGGCAGAGAGGTGTCTCTCCAGGCTCTCCCCGTAACACCTCCTGGCTTTCCTGACCTCTCGGTTCAGTGTGTTTCTCGTCTGCTTGAACAGGTCCCGGTCGCCGCTCCTGTAGGCCTCCTCCTTGACTTTGCGCAGCCTCCTAAGGTTCGGTGTAAACCAAGGTTTGTCGTTGTTGTACGTGCAGAAGGTCTTAGTCTGCACACACAGATCCTCACAAAAACTGATGTATGATGTGACAGTGTCAGTGAGTTCATGCAAGTCTGAATTTGCAGCATCAAAAACACTCCAATCGGTGCAGTCAAAGCAGGCTTGGAGGTCCTGCCTTGACTCCACTGTCCACTTCCTGACAGTCCTCACCACAGGCTTAGAAGTTTTTAGTTTCTGTCTGTAGGCAGGGACCAGATGAACTAGACAGTGGTCCGAGAGTCCTAAAGCTGCACGAGCCACAGAGTGGTATGCATCCTTAATTACGGTGTAGCAGTGGTCCAGTGTCTGTGCCCCTCTGGTGGGACACGTTATGTGCTGTCTGTATCTGGGGAGTTCGTGTGCGAGGTTCGCCCTGTTAAGATCACCCAGAACAATGATTAGTGAATTTGGTAGAAGTTTCTCCATATCTGTCACCTGGTCAGCCAGCATCTGCGTGGCTTCACTCGCACGTGCGTGTGGTGGGATGTAAACAGCCGCCATGACGATCGAGGAGAACTCCCGTGGTGAATAGAACGGCCGGCAGTTTATGAAAAGTGTTTCTAGGAGAGGGCTGCAAAACTCTTTCAACACCATGACATCGGTACACCAACGTTCATTAATGTAGAAACAGAGACCACCTCCCTTTGATTTTCCGGAGAGCTCCGCGCTGCGATCTGCACGCGTTAGCCGAAACCCAGCTAACTCCATGGCGTGGTGGGGGGTTCGTTCGCTAAGCCACGTCTCAACAAAACACAGCGCGGCGGATCTGCTGAAGTCCGTGTTCCTTGAAGTGAGGAGCAGCAGTTCGTCCATCTTGTTCGCCAGGGAGCGGACATTCGCCAGATGAATTGACGGTAGGGCAGAACGGAACCCTCTTTGCCTCAGCTTTACGAGGGCTCCCGCTCGTTTTCCGCGTCGCCGCCGTCGCGCTAGCTTGTATAGCACCGCCGCTCCGGCTAAAATCTCCGACAAACAATCTGAATCAGAGAGAACAGGAGAGAAAATACCAGAAGAAGACTGACCGATGTTTAACAGTGCTTCTCTAGTAAAAGTGATCCGGGATGGACAGCAGAAGACACAGAAAACACACAAAATAAGACAAAGAAACAGAGAGCGACTCACCGTGGCAGCCATCCGCGGCGCCATCAGATGACTATATTCTTAGTGGTGCTGACGTCCTCGGTGCATTTGTTGATGTAGGCTGACACAGTCATGGCACACGCATGTCTAATCTACATCGGGAAAACTGGGAGGGAGGGAGGCAGGCAGGGAGGCAGGCAGTGTCTGTCTGTTGAGGTTTTCACCTTGTTCTTCTCCTGCTGAAGTTCTAACTGGACGTCCATCAGTTTGGTTCTCAGCTCGTCATTGGCGGCCTGAAGGGCGTCCGTTCGCTCCGCCTTGGCCCGCCCTGCCGGAGCTCGTTTGGACATCTCTTACTCGAGTCTCGCCCGGTCGTCAGTCAGAGATCACAACATTTGTACCTGGAGAGCACAAACGCAGCGCTGTTTTCCACTGGCTTCGAACTCAACTTCAATCGGTACCGTAACTTACAACATCATAAACATAGAACTAGCTTGACTTATTCATTGAATAAATGCATTTGGTTCTTCAAAACTGCATCACGCAACATAGCGTGACCGAGACGGCCGTTATCCACCTGCGTGAAGTTATTTGGTGAAATGAATGAGATGTTTAAGACACCATCGTTCTGTCTCTATGTAGATGAAGGGAAATAATCGATTGCTGAAGGTCCAAAGGTGTTGTGATAAACAAATAAACATATTAGTGATTAGTGACATATTTGTGATAGACATATTAGGCAGGATAATCACATATGTTAACGTGACTGCCCACACTGTATTTATTTATGGTTATTTGTTAAATCGAGTACTGTTAGACATGAAATAGGAAGTGTTTAACATAAATGGAAGACGAAAGGGGTACTCACCATTGTAGCTCCTGCTGGTCAATGATACGAGCCTCTTCTTGCAGTGGAAAACATACAGCCAACAAACACCGTGGAACCTAAAGGAATGAAATTAAACATTAACATTTAGCCTCAACCAACATTCACAGATACAACGCAACGCAAACTACACAAACGTAAATCTTTTTAAACACAATGAGTTGTACTTACCGTGTACGCTCTAGACGGTCCACTTGCAAGCAGAAAATAAAGATATTTCTGTTGATAATCGTCGTGTTTGTATCCGGTGTCTCGCTCAAGGCCATTGCGCCCACAGATTTGAATTTTGGCGAGAGTTCAGCCTATTGACGTCATTTCCGCGGTGTAATACCCGCATATCTGAAACGGCAAAGTTAAGAGTAGAGTTAAATAAAGTTTTTAGTCAACGCAATAATTTACAACCGTTGACCAGTCGAAATAATCGTCGAAATTTGGCGTCTGTGGCTGGAAGCAGACGCCGAGTTCGACATTCCTCCCAAACGCCACACTCCCTCGCTTTTCAGGGCTAAAAAAAAACAGTTGTAATTACCTTGTACGCTCTAGACGGTCAAGTTGCAAGCTGAAAACAAAAATATTTGCCTTGTAAGTCATCGTGTTACTAACCGCTGTGTCTTGTTTGCCAGAATTGCCGCTTTCCTACTTCCTGTTGCAAGCCACGCCCACGGATTATAATTTTGCCGTGAGTTCCGCCTATTGACGTCATGTCCGCGTGACATGACTGCGACGTAATATTATCTAAAACTGTTTGTGCGGTATTGTGTTGTTCTGTGCGGTATTGTGTTATTCTGTGCGGCGTCGTGTTGTTCTGTGCGGCGTCGTGTTGTTCAGTGCGACGTTGTGTTGTTCAGTGCGGCATGGTGTTGTTCAGTGCGGCATGGTGTTGTTCAGTGCGGCATGGTGTTGTTCAGTGCGGCATGGTGTTGTTCAGTGCGGCATAATGTTGTTCAGTGCGGCATGGTGTTGTTCAGTGCGGCATGGTGTTGTTCAGTGCGGCATGGTGTTGTTCAGTGCGGCATAATGTTGTTCAGTAAGCCATAATGTTGTTCAGTGCGGCATGGTGTTGTTCAGTGCGGGATGGTGTTGTTCAGTGCAGGATGGTGTTGTTCAGTGCGGCATGGTGTTGTTCAATGCGGCATGGTGTTGTTCAATGCGGCATGGTGTTGTTCAGTGCGGGATGGTGTTGTTCAGTGCAGGATGGTGTTGTTCAGTGCGGCATGGTGTTGTTCAATGCGGCATGGTGTTGTTCAGTGCGGCATGGTGTTGTTCAGTGCGGCATGGTGTTGTTCAGTGCGGCATGGTGTTGTTCAGTGCGGAATGGTGTTGTTCAGTGCGGCATGGTGTTGTTCAGTGTGGGATGGTGTTGTTCAATGCGGGATCGTGTTGTTCAGTACGGGGTGGTGTTGTTCAGTGCAGGATGGTGTTGTTCAGTGCAGGATGGTGTTGTTCAGTGCGGCATGGTGTTGTTCAATGCAGGATCGTGTTGTTCAGTGCAGCATGGTGTTGTTCAGTGCAGCATGGTGTTGTTCAGTGCGGCATGGTGTTGTTCAATGCGGCATGGTGTTGTTCAGTGCGGGATGGTGTTGTTCAGTGCGGCATGGTGTTTTTCAGTGCGGCATAATGTTGTTCAGTGCAGCATGGTGTTGTTCAGTGCGGCATGGTGTTGTTCAGTGCGACATAATGTTGTTCAGTGCGGCATAATGTTGTTCAGTGCGGCATGGTGTTGTTCAGTGCGGCATGGTGTTGTTCAGTGCGGCATGGTGTTGTTCAGTGCGGCATGGTGTTGTTCAGTGCAGGATGGTGTTGTTCAGTGCAGGATGGTGTTGTTCAATGCGGCATGGTGTTGTTCAGTGCGGGATGGTGTTGTTCAGTGCAGGATGGTGTTGTTCAGTGCGGCATGGTGTTGTTCAGTGCGGAATGGTGTTGTTCAGTGCGGCATGGTGTTGTTCAGTGCGGCATGGTGTTGTTCAGTGCAGGATGGTGTTGTTCAATGCGGGATGGTGTTGTTCAGTGCGGGATGGTGTTGTTCAGTGCAGGATGGTGTTGTTCAGTGCGGCATGGTGTTGTTCAATGCGGCATGGTGTTGTTCAGTGCAGGATGGTGTTGTTCAGTGCGGCATGGTGTTGTTCAATGCGGCATGGTGTTGTTCAATGCGGCATGGTGTTGTTCAGTGCGGCATGGTGTTGTTCAGTGCGGCATGGTGTTGTTCAGTGCAGCGTAATGTTGTTCAGTGCGGCATGGTGTTGTTCAGTGCGGAATGGTGTTGTTCAGTGCGGCATGGTGTTGTTCAGTGCGGGATGGTGTTGTTCAGTGCGGCATGGTGTTGCTCAGTGCGGCATGGTGTTGTTCAGTGCGGGATGGTGTTGTTCAGTGCGGCATGGTGTTGTTCAGTGCGGCATGGTGTTGTTCAGTGCGGCATGGTGTTGTTCAGTGCGGCATGGTGTTGTTCAGTGCGGCATAATGTTGTTCAGTGCGCCATAATGTTGTTCAGTGCGGCATGGTGTTGTTCAGTGCGGGATGGTGTTGTTCAGTGCAGGATGGTGTTGTTCAGTGCGGCATGGTGTTGTTCAATGCGGGATCGTGTTGTTCAGTGCGGGATGGTGTTGTTCAGTGCGGCATGGTGTTGTTCAGTGCGGCATGGTGTTGTTCAGTGCGGCATAATGTTGTTCAGTGCGGCATAATGTTGTTCAGTGCGGCATAATGTTGTTCAGTGCGGCATAATGTTGTTCAGTGCGGCATAATGTTGTTCAGTGCGGCATAATGTTGTTCAGTGCGGCATAATGTTGTTCAGTGCGGGATGGTGTTGTTCATTGCGGCATGGTGTTGTTCAGTGCGGCATGGTGTTGTTCAGTGCGGCATGGTGTTGTTCAGTGCGGCATGGTGTTGTTCAGTGCGGGATGGTGTTGTTCAGTGCAGGATGGTGTTTTTCAGTGCGGCATGGTGTTGTTCAATGCGGCATGGTGTTGTTCAGTTCGGGATGGTGTTGTTCAGTGCGGCATGGTGTTGTTCAGTGCGGCATAATGTTTTTCAGTGCGGCATGTTGTTGTTCAGTGCGGCATGGTGTTGTTCAGTGCAGCATAATGTTGTTCAGTGCGGCATGGTGTTGTTCAGTGCGGAATGGTGTTGTTCAGTGCGGCATGGTGTTGTTCAGTGCGGCATGGTGTTGTTCAGTGCGGCATGGTGTTGTTCAGTGCGGCATGGTGTTGTTCAGTGCGGGATGGTGTTCAATGCGGGATCGTGTTGTTCAGTGCGGCATGGTGTTGTTCAGTGCGGCATGGTGTTGTTCAGTGCGGCATGGTGTTGTTTAGTGCGGCATGGTGTTGTTCATTTCGGCATAATGTTGTTCAGTGCGGCATAATGTTGTTTAGTGCGGCATGGTGTTGTTCAGTGCGGGATGGTGTTGTTCAGTGCGTTATAATGTTGTTCAGTGCGGCATGGTGTTGTTCAGTGCGGCATGGTGTTGTTCAGTGCGGCATAATGTTGTTCAGTGCGGCATAATGTTGTTCAGTGCGGGATGGTGTTGTTCAGTGCGGGATGGTGTTGTTCAGTGCGGCATGGTGTTCAATGCGGAATGGTGTTGTTCAGTGCAGGATGGTGTTGTTCAGTGCGGCATGGTGTTGTTCAGTGCGGCATAATGTTGTTCAGTGCGGCATGGTGTTGTTCAGTGCGGCATGGTGTTGTTCAGTGCGGCATGGTGTTGTTCAGTGCGGCATGGTGTTGTTCAGTGCGGCATGGTGTTGTTCAGTGCGGCATAATGTTCAGTGAGGCATAATGTTCAGTGAGGCATAATGTTGTTCAGTGCGGCATAATGTTGTTCAGTGCGGCATGGTGTTGTTCAGTGCGGGATGGTGTTGTTCAGTGCAGGATGGTGTTGTTCAGTGCGGGATGGTGTCTTTCAGTGCGGCATGGTGTCGTTCAGTGCGGCATGGTGTCTTTCAGTGCGGCATGGTGTCGTTCAGTGAGGCATGGTGTTGTTCAGTGCGGCATGGTGTTGTTTAGTGCGGCATGGTGTTGTTCAGTGCGGGATGGTGTTCAGTGCGGCATGGTGTTGTTCAGTGCGGTATCGTGTTGTTCAGTGCGGTATCGTGTTTCTCAGTGCGGTATCGTGTTGTTCAGTGCAGTATCGTTGTGTTGTTCGTATTGTGTTGTGTTGTTCGTAATGTGTTGTGTTGTTCGTATTGTGTTGTGTTGTTCGTATTGTGTTGTGTTGGTCGTATTGTGTTGTGTTGTTCATATTGTGTTGTTCATATTGTGTTGAGTTGTTCGTATTGTGTTGTGTTGTTCGTATTGTGTTGCCTTTAACACTTAGCCTCTAACACTTAGCCTCTAACACTTAGCCTCTAACACTTAGCCTCTAGCATCTAGAAGGTAAATAAATAGGAAGGAAGGACTCACCGGTGACGTCTTCGCCCACGTCCAAGCGTTGTACTTTGTATTTTCATCCTTCTGACAGTGGAAAACATAGCCAACAAACACCGTGGAACCTAAACGAATGAAAGAAAACTATCATTTGGCCACAACCAACATTCACAGATACAACACAATGTGACGTGCGGGGTTGAGGTTAAAGGTTGAGTGAAGGGCCCTCGTTTTAAACTACTTTTTTGAAAAGGATTGGGAACAAGTAAGACGTATTTAATTTATTTAATGGGAAGTAGTAAGAGCTATTGAATTTAATCTATGTATTATATTCTATTGTATTGTATTCTGTTTTATTCTTTTGGATTGTATTTAACTAACCCCACTAAAACTTCAGCCCACAAAAACTCGCCTCTGGCGCCTAGCCTCTGGCACTTAGCCTCTAACACGTAGCCTTTAACACTTAGCCTTTAACACTTAGCCTTTAACACTTAGCCTTTAACACTTAGCCTTTAACACTTAGCCTTTAACACTTAGCCTAGAAGGTGAATAAATAGGGTTAAAGGTTGAGTGAAGGGCCCTCGTTTTAAACTACTGTTTTGAAAAGGAGTGAGAACAAGTAAGACGTATTTAATTTATTTAATGGGAAGTAGTAAGACTTATTAAATTTATTTAATCTACTTTTCTTCCCAGGCAAAATTTGATGTGCTGCAATTCCAAATTTCCAAAGTGAATGAAGGAATGAAGTCCTTTAAATTATGATTTTGTATAAATACTAGGCATTAACACAAAATCGACGGCACAAAATGGGCAGACTTTACTTGTTTGAAAATGACTGGTTACAAGACAGACTTTTTTAATTTATTTAATGGGAAGAAGACTTAGTTTAATTGATCTATTTTTGTTCCCTGGCAAAATTTGATTTGCTGCAATTCCAAATTTCCAAAGTGAATGAAGGCAAGAAGTCGTTTAAATTATGATTTTGTTTAAATACTAGGCATGGACACAAAATCTACGGCACAAAATGGGCAGACTTTACTTGTTTGAAGAGGACTGGTTACAAGACAGACTTTTCTGATTTATTTATTGGGAAGAAGACTTATTTAGTTTATTTAATCTATTTTTGTTCCCTGGCAAAATTGGATTTGCTGAAACTGTATTTTGCCAAATCTTGCCTTGAGACCTGATAGGAAGTATTAAACGCTTAGTTAAATCAATACAAGTTGGTAGTAAGAGCGAGTAATGTTGGTTGAACCGATGAATGAAGGTTGAAAGCAATTTAAATTATGACTTTGTATAAATACTAGATATTAACAGAACATCTACTGCGCGAAATGGGCAGAGTTTACTTGTTTGAGAAGGAGTGGCTTATTCAAAACTAAGATTTATTTAATCTGTTTGTTCCCAGGCAAAATTGGATGTGATGCAATTCCAAATTTCACCACATGACGGTGCCCAATTTCGACTTCATAGGACATATTAAACACTTAGCTTGTTATTATGTTCAAGGTAATCAGATTTGTTTATTATTCTAATGGCCTCTTCAAAACTATTCTGGATTACTACTTTGGATCTATTCTACATTACTTGGCAACAACATACTCTGTAACAGATTAGGCAGTATAATCACATATGTTAACTTGAGAGTGCCCACACTCAATCTACTTATCGTGATGTGTTAAATCAATTACTGTTAGACATTATTTGTCTGATAATCTACCAAATCTTTGAATTGAAGAATTTGTGATTTAATTAATAGCTTGTTCAGGGTAATCAGACTTGTATATAATTCTAATGGCCTTCTTTTGAAAACTATTCTGAATTACAACTTTGGATCTTATATTACTTTGCAACAATCTACTCGGTGACAGATTAGGCAGTATAATCACATATGTTAACTTCAGTGCCCACACTGTATTTATTTATGGTTATTTGTTAAATCAAGTACTGTTAGACATGAAATAGGAAGTGTTTAACATAAATGTTATGGCTACTCACCATTGTAGCTCGCTCCTGGTCAATGATATGAGCCTCTTCTTGCAGTGGAAAACTTGCAGCCAACAAACACCGTGGAACCTAAAGGAATGAAATTAAACATTAACATTTCGCCTGGACCAACATTCACACGTACAACGCAACGCGGCTACACTTCTGCTATTACAAACGTAAATCTCCTTAAACACAACGAGTGTTACTTACCGTGTACGCTCTAGGCAAAATTGGATGTGATGCAATTCCAAATCTATCTGAAACGGCAGTTAAAAGTAGAGTTACATCAAGTTTTCTTTTTTAATCAACACAATCATTTACAACCGTTGACCAGAAAGAATCGTCGAAATTCGACGTCCCCCACAAACGCCACGCTCACTCGCTTTTCAGGGCAACAAAAGTACTTCTTTTTAAAAACGATGAGTTGTACTTACCGTGTACGCTCTGGACGGTCCAGTTGCAAGCAGAAAATAAAAATATTTCTCTTGTTAGTCGTATGTTACCATCCGCTGTGTCTTTGTCAACATCGCCGCCATTTTCCTACTTCCTGCTGCGAGCCACGCCCACGGATTTAAATTTGGGCGGAAGCTCTTTCCATTGGCGTCGTTTTCGCGTATAGCAAATCCGATTGGTTGGGAAGGGGGCACGGTTATGCAGCCGAGGGGTCCTGTGATCGGTGGGATGTAAAGTAGGCGTCGACGTCACGTCCGCGTCACGTGACCACGACGTGGCAGACGTCATATAGCAACCGCTGTTTTGTTTAGTAGACTTACAGTTGTTATGCATTGACATAATGGCGCACACACCAAATAGATTTAAATAAATTAAATAATTCTTCTGCCCACTCTCTTTTAAACAAGTTAACTCTCCCCGCGGATTTGAATTCCGGCGAAAGTTACGCCCATCGACGTCACGTATGTCACGTGACCACGACGTGGCAGATGTCATATAGCAACCGCTGTTTTGTTTAGTAGATTTACAGTTGTTATGCATTGGCATAATGGTGTGCACTCAAAATAGATTTAAATAAATTAAATATTTCTTCTGCCCACTCCCTTTTAAACAAGTTAACTCTGCCCACGTCCATTGACGTCTTGTCTGCGTCACGTGACCACGACGTAGCGACGTCATATAGTAACCGCTGTTTTGATCAGTAGACTTACAGTTATTATGCGTTGACATAATGGCGCACTGGTTAGCATGGCCACCTCTTCAGCATGATGTTGCGGGTTCGACGCCTGATCAATGTTATCATGGAGTGAGCTGAAGTGCATGGCGCTGAAGATTTGAATCTTTGAAATGCGCTGAGGTCTGACATATCAGGCAGAATGGTTTGCCATCACGTTCAACAAAAAATAGAAACTTTCCCACTCTGATTAAAACGTCCTGTGTTCATCTACGTATTTTCGTTTTGCTGTGCATCTTTTCCCTGCCATTTCGAGAGCCCAATTGACACTCATAGTTTAAAGAAATGTGTTTGCCCATCCTACTTTGTGGAATTTCACCACATGCGCTTTTGACCAAAATACCAAATTGAACTCAAGTGAAGCCAACACGCACAACCCCCCCACACACACACACACACAAATGTTGATATGAACATAAAAGAGCCGCATGCGGTTCGGGAGTTGCGGCTTGGCCAAACCTGTACTATACAACTTTATTTGTATAAAATTTTCACAACAGCTGTCACACAAACAAAGCGGGAAAAACCGAAGACGTGCGTGTTCCGCCCACGCTGGATTTATTTGCACCTTTGAAAAGACACCGTATTGCCGCAGATGTGGCAAAGAGTACTTTTGGGCATCTGAGACGGAAGGATGTCCAAAGCATCACGTCACCTGCTCTGGTAGGCATGGTGGTGGGACGTTGAGGTCAACCGCTTTGGGGTTGGCTGAATCTTTGATCGCAGGATGCCACACACTTGAAGACAGAAGCAGAAAAGCAGAGCTAAATGCAAAATGTACTCACCGGTGACTCCAATTTTTTTCCCCCCTGAAGAAACAGCTGGACGGGTGGCCCCGGCTGGCCAGTGGGACTCTTGTTATTCTGACCCTTTTTAGTGCGCGTTTGGGGCAACAACCGTTTTTTGTGGCGCTCTCTTCTGGTTCAAAAGTGCCCTGCATGTGAATTTGCTTTTCCTGCCTTCTGATTGGATGAGCGCCGGTGTGACGCGGTGCCTCTGTCACCGTGGCGGGGGGTATACGTTGGCATCGGAGCGTCTGCCAACGTCTGAGACCGGCTGGCAGTGTATCGGAGGTGTCGAGTGCGGTGCCGCTGGAGCTCACTCACCAGCTGGTGTTAGGGCCACAGAATGAAGGCCAAGGAGAAGAATAGAAAGAGAAACAGAAACTTCTCCTCCAATTGTTTGATTTGTCTCTTCTGAGCTTCGATGAATTCTTTCAGCTCTTTGTTCCTCTAGGACGGACAAATGGAAAGTGGCATTCAAAAGCCAGTAAGCGTGCAAGTAAGTGCCGGGCTGGCTTTGGGCCCTTACCTGTTGCGCGCTGTGCAGCAGATCCATTCTCTCTTGGAGGATGCAAGCGTCGCGCTCCCTCAACTCGCACATCAGGGCTCGCTTCCATTGGTCCACGGCGCTCCTAAGCTCTTCTCTCTGATCCGCCGTCAGCACGTCATTCACGCCAGCGTGGCTGGCTTTTTCGCCGTCCGTGGCGGGGCAGTCCCGCTGCGGTAGCGCCTCGTACAACATGGCCTCCAGCTCCAGGATCCTCTGGGCCGCAATCCTCGTCCATCAGTGGTCCGGCGGGAGATTTGAGGGCGGCTTACCTTATGAGCCTGGTCCATGGAACACTTCCTGAAGTCCAACTCTTCATCCAGGTAGCCCTTCTGCTTGCAGAACATATCCTAGCACAGCTCAAGGTCAGAATTGTTGGGGCACATTGCCGGAGTTCCCCTTGGCTGATGTCGCGTGTCTGTCTACCTTCTCACTTTCAATGTCCAACATCTTCTGTTGAAGTGCTGACTTGGTCACTTTGATGTATTCTAACCACTGAGGAAAGGCTGCTGTCACATAAGCAGAATGCGAGAGCGTGCGTGGACGTGCGCGTTACCTTCTCGGCTAGGGTGAGAAGGGTCCTGGCGTGAATCACGACCACCTGCTCCTCGTTGGTGAGATTCTGCAAGAGCCCAAAGGCACAGCGTCAACAAGCTTCTTTCAGCGCAAAGCCTTCCAAAAGTCACATTTGAGCCGCCGAGTCTCGTGGAGTGCGAACATAAGGAGTTCGACATACACTTACGGCGTTATAGCCCAGGATGTCCAGCTTCTTCATCAGATCACTGATGACGATGTCCGGGGGAAAGGCGCAAGGAGCAATGTAAGGTGTTCTGGGACCTCGGGTTAAGGTTAGGGTTGCGAGGGACGCCTTACGTACGCTCACGCCCTCGGCCTCGCAGTAGATCTGCAAAGGGCTGAGGCCGTCTGGGAAACGGACTTGCAGAAACTTCAAGACGGGGGAGCGCCACTCCCTCTCCTGAAAGGCAGAGGCATGCATCCGTCCGTCCGTCCGTCCGTCCGTCACATCTCTGGCCTCAACACGCTTGTGCGAGTCTTCCCACCTCCAGCTCCAGGATGCGGAACTCAAGCAGTTCGTTTTGGTCTCGGATATCCTGGATGTGCTCTTTCAGACGCGCTTCTTCCGCCTCCATCCGCCTGACCTGAAAAGACAGTCAGACCTCATCTGCGGGGCTTCCCGACAGGTGTGACGCCAAGCGACTCCGCCCAGCGCCTTTCTTTCCGTCACCTTTTCGGCCAACTGCTGATTGCTCTGACGCAGCAGCTGCTTCTCCTCCACCCACTTGACATTCTAGAAGAGACAAACGCGTGGACAGCTTTGGAATGTTGTGTCATTTTCATCCACAAATTCTTTGGTTGACTGGAAAATGACATTTGCTTTTCTCCGCATTTTCCCAGCCACGTTCGGGGGGGGGGGGGGGTTGGTCCAGTAATGCCAGACGGATGAGTGACTGAAGAATGTAGCTATTTTGTCTGAGAAAAAGGTGTGCTCATTGATGAGCTTACCTGTCCTTGTTGCTTCAGCGCTGACTCCAGATCTGCTACTCTGCTTTGATAGTGACCCATTTCTACCATCAGCTTTTCTCTGGTCTGAAAGGAGGAGGAGGGAGGCTCCTCCTCCTCCTTTCAGACCAGAGAACACCCGAGGCTGGGTGAGAACGGGGAGGCTGCGACCCGGCCGGGGGTTGCGGGAAGGGGCGCCACCTTGATCTCCTTCTCGGCGTCGTAGTCCCCTTCGCTGGTCTGGGCTAGCAGAGCGTAGGCTCGTTGCAGCGCTTGATATTCTTGCGTCAGCTGGCGGTAGCGAAGCTCCGCCTCTTCATGCACACACCAATGCAACACAGCACTAGTACCAGAATCAGTCAGACCGGCGACAAAGCACCCGCGACGCAAAGACGAGTCCGATTCCAGGCTGAAGAGGAATGTTTGGTGCCAATACGCTGGCAGAAATGGCGGGCTACCTCTTCGGGTTCCGTGTCGGGGGTTCTGTCGGTGTGAAAAGACAAGGACGATCCGTCCGAGTCCACCAACACGTCTTCGTCGTAGCCGTAAAATGTTTCGATGACCTGCGGGCGCGGAAGCAAACATCTCTCTGAACAAACTGAAGCGACACCTCACGATGAATCGACGAGAGGAACGATAGCGAGAAAAAGGCCATTTTATCTTGCGCAACACCAAGCAGCCGCAAACAAACAGACTCACCTTGCAGGACCTCACGCTTTGTTCCTCCTCAGAGATTCTCGACGTCGGTATCGTAGCAGCAAATCTCTCTCCTGTCGACACAAATAATCCGCCTTTGAGATTCTTTGGATGCAAAGGGAACGAACGGCTCCGGCGCAGAAACAAACGCGACTCACAATGACATTTCTGACATGAGCTCCTGTCTCCAGAGCCTGAAAAACACGTCACCGGCGATGATTGGAGGGACGCTCGTCTTTTCCAAAAGTGACAACTACAGGGTGTGTCAGGGTTTTCCAGATTATCTTTATCGTATCATTGTGTTGCTTTGACTTTGACTGCGACCTGTAATAAATAATATTATTTATCCCTTATTTATCCCTATCGCTTATCCCTTCCTACACAAAGTCGTAAAACACCCCTTGCTATGTTTTGACTAGAGGTCAAGGGCTTCCTCTATTCAATCCACTCTTACACCCACCCTGTTTCTCTTAATTAAAATGCTCGTGCAGGAGCCGAGAGTCAGACTTCATTCGTACAACGGATGGACTCTCCACCTGCAGGTGTCCAAAAGAACTTACTTGTCTCCCGTGTGGTTCTTGCAAAATAAGTTGGAGCGAGCGCAACTCTAACAGGGTGCATTTTGCCACTACCTGCCTACGGACAATGACGTCGCGCTCGCGGCTCATGGTTGACGGGCTGAGCAGCCGGGCAAGTCCGTCGTTTTCAGCGCACAGCGAGTGGCAAAGGCGCTGACAAAACGGGAGCTTTGAGCTGCTGAAAACGGCAAAACAAGTCTAAAGCGTGTTCAAACGCGTGCGCACAATGCTCCTGCTTGAAAGGTCGGAATTTAAGGGGCCAATTTTTTGGATGGCGGCCGCCGGCCAAGCTTTGGACGGAAAAGGTTTCCTGGCGACAGCGAGCGAGCGCGGCGCTGCCGTACGTGCACCGAGTCGCCTGCCTGAAGACCTTGGACAAGTCGTCGATGATGTGCCGCTGCTCCACAACTTGAAGGAACTCCATTTCACCGTCCTGCTGGCCGCAACCGCGGTCCAGGTCATTGAGCGAACTAGGCCTTCTCTGTGGAACACAAATGCAGTGGACTCTGTTGGCACGCCGCCGTTGTCCGCGTCGACTTACCAAGCTTGCCATCTCCTCGTTCTCCTGGGTGACAAAGCGCACTTTGTTTTCAAGGCGACACAGCACCAGCGAGAGTTCTTCATTCTTCCTGCTCAGGCGTTTGTTTTTGTACAGGAGTGGCAGAAACTGGCTTTCTGTTTCTCTCAGTCGCTTTAGCTGCAAGCATGAAGTGCGGGATGTGAAAGACGCACAACACGCGGGCCAGAACGTATCCATTCCTTTTGCATCGGTTTGAACGGAATCGTGGCTTTGGCTCCCAATAAAAGACATCTACCAGGCAACCGACTCGCCGCGCCGCTCAACTAATAAGCAAGCGCAATGGGTGCCTCGCTGGATGGCGCGCATCAAACGTAGCGCAAACCTTCAAGCGTGCCGTCAATAAATTACCAGTTCATTGCGCTCTTCAGAAAGCAGGGCGTTTCGATCCTCCAGTTTCCTGATGACTGCGCTGAGCTCAGCGATTTTCAGATGAAACCGTCGCGTGTCCCGATCCTCCTGAGACTGAAAACGCCCCGCAACACACACACACAAGCACTCGTTCAAAGTTCAAAACTGTTTTTGTGCTACCTTCCTCCAGCAACGAACTAAGTCATGCGTACTGCAAGTGTGTGATGAGGTGGCTTACGCAATGAAGAGGATTGCTAGTAGCGGCGTTGACCCCACTTCCAGGGTAGTTTAGGCCCGCCCTTTGGGAATCCCTCAGGGCAGCGATCTGCTGCTCGGCAGCCTGAGTCTGCAGCTGAAGGCGGTGGACGTGGCCGGCCCCAGGGCTTCATCCAAAACACTAACCGCTCTGTCTTTCAGCTTGATCTCATCCGTCTGGATGTACAAACGGGGAGCGCTCAGGCAGGCGGGCAAACTCATTTGCCAGAATTGTGACAAAAACAAAGAGAGCAACCGGCCAATTTTTTTCTTGAATCGACTAGAACACCTTTGCTGTGACAAAAGCGAAGCGAGCAACCGGACATTTTCTTCTTGTGAAATAGAATAGAATAGAATGCCTTAGGTGTCATTGCACTGCAGGTATACAACGAAATTGGGAACATAGCCACGCACCGCGCATCTGATCAGTCCTACCAGTCGGCGGATCTCCCTCTCGCAGTCTCTCTTGGTTCGGCTCATCTCCTCCCGATGCTGGTGATGAGCCGATCGGAGCTCGGCCGCTCGGGACTGCCAGGCCTGCTGGGCCGCTGCCAGGGCTTCTTCCGCGCTCCTGGTGGAGGCGACACCGCTCGGTCTCCCAACACCGCCGCGTCTCCTCCACCTCCGCCAGCAAAGCGCCCCCCCTCCTCACCTGAGCAGACATTGCGCCACACCGGGCCGTTGAGACCGCAACGGAGCGCCGCGACGCTTACTGGGGACAAGCTACACAATACGGTAGCGGCCGCATCGAAGCCCGACGTGGCGTGCGGATAGTCAGACACGGATAGAGCGGATCACCTTGTCCATGGAGCCGTCCCTCAGGCTGAGGACCAAGGCATTCAGTCGCTGGATCTCTCCATCTTTGATTTTGATCACTCTCATCAGCTCCATTTCATGCTGCCGCAGTAATGTCTCCCTGGTAATGGCTAACTCTTTCTGCTTCTCCTCATGGAGTTTGCTTTTGAGTTCCGTCATGGCGGCGGTGGCACGGTGGTGCTCCGCCCGCAGGTCCTGACTTCTCTCTCTCTCCAGACAGCTGACCTGACATGACTTAGACTTAGACAAACTTTATTGTCATCTTGTCTGCACATGGTGCATACAAAACGAAATTCCGTTGCATACGTCTTACAACAAAGTAGTGATATTGCAGTTGAATAGAAGTAACATATCCTATGAAAAAATATATATATATATATATTAAAAATAAGTATAAAGTGCAGCAGTGATAATTATGCAATAGTGCAAGTAGGCAAAACAGTATTCAAGAGTGTGCAGAGGAATGCTAAACCATGTATTAAACTTCTATTTAAAGGGTTTATACAAGTTCAGTAAAGTTGGTAGTGCGAGATAGTGCAAGATAGAGGTCCGTAGTGTCATAAAGTACAGTTCTGTGAATGTGTGATGCAGAGTTCAGTTTAGAGCTCAACAGTTCTAGTGTTCAACAGTCTGATGACAGCAGGGAAAAAGCTGTTGCAGAACCTGGTGGACCTGCAGCGGATGCTGCAAACCTCTTCCCAGAGGGCAGCAGGGAGAACAGTCCATGGTGGGGGTGTGATGGGTCATTGATGATGTTACGGGCACGGGACATGCAGCGCTGAGATGAAATGTCCTGAATGGAGGGAAGAGGAGCCCCTATGATCCTCTCTGCTGTCCTCACCACTCTCCTCACGTTCTTCCAATCGGAGGCGGTGCAGCCTCCACACCACACAGAGAGACAGCTTGTCAGAATGCTCTCTATGGTGCTCCTGTAGAACGTCCTCATGATGGGTGGGGGCAGGTGGGCTCTCCTCATCCTCCGCAGGAAGTACAAGCGCTTCTGTGCCCTCTTGACCAGTGCCGTAGTGTTCATAGTCCAGGTGAGGTCTTCTGTGATGTGGACCCCCAGGAATTTGGTGCTGCTGACCACCTCCACAGCTGAGCTGTTGATGATCAGTGGAGCGTGGTGAGGCTGTTTTTTCCTGAAGTCGACGATGATCTCCTTCATCTTCTCCTCATTCAGGATCAGGCTGTTTTCTCTGCACCAGCCCACCAGCTGCTCCACCTCCTCTCTGTAGTCCAGGTCGTTGTTGTCTCTGATGAGCCCCACCACCGTTGTGTCGTCTGCTGACTTCACGATGTGATTGGTGGTGAACCTGAGGACGCAGTCGTGTGTCATCAGGGTGCACAGCAGGGGGCTCAGGACGCAGCCCTGAAGGGAGCCTGTGCTGAGGGTGATGACATCAGAGGTGTTCTGTCCGACCCGGACTGACTGAGGTCTGTTGGTGAGGAAGTCTAGCAGCCAGTTGCGAAGGGGGGTGTTGAAGCCCAGGTGTTCCAATTTTCCTACCAGATGCTGTGGGATGATGGTGTTAAACGCTGAGCTGAAGTCCAGGAACAGCCTCCGCACATGGGTGTTCTTCTCCTCCAGGTGAGCCAGGCTCAGGTGAAGAACGGAGGAGATGGCTTCCTGAGTGGAGCGGTTTTGCCGGTCGGCAAACTGGAACGGGTCAAATAATAGGGGGAGTCTGGAAACGATGTGACCTTTAAGCAGCCTTTCGAAGCACTTCATCATAACCGGAGTCAGTGCAACAGGCCGGTAATCATTAAATGAGGTGATTTGAGGTTTCTTCGGCACCGGAATGATGGAGGCAGTCTTAAAGCACGCCGGCACTGTGGCTTGGCCCAGCGAGGTGTTAAAAATGTCTGTGATGACCCCAGCCAGATGACTTGCACATTCCCTGAACACACGCCCAGGAATGTTGTCCGGGCCAGGGGCCTTACAGGGGTTGACTCTCCTCAGGGTCTTCAACACATCGGCGGAGTCAAGGCAGAGTACCTCCTCTTCCTGATGGGGGACAGTTTTAACTGCTGGAGTGCCGTTTAGTGCCTCGAACCTCCCAAAGAAGTTATTTAGACCATTTAGAAAGTCAGCATCAACTACACCCACCGGGGGGGGGGAGGGTGAGTTGTCGTCTGTAATCGCCCGTATGCCTTGCCACATACTCCTGATGTTTTTGACGTCGTGGAAACGATCCTGAAATTTTCGACTGCGGTCTCGCTTCGCTATCCTGATGGCACGGTTCAAGTTGGCTCTCGCTGTCCTCAGTGTCTCCTTGTCGCCAGACTTGAAGGCAGAGTTCCGCGCTCGTAGCGTTTGACGTACCTCCTCAGTCATCCAGGGTCGTTGGTTGCCCCGGGTGATGATATTCTTAGTGGTGCTGACGTCCTCGGTGCATTTGTTGATGTAGGCTGACACAGTCATGGCACACGCATGTCTAATCTACATCGGGAAAACTGGGAGGGAGGGAGGCAGGCAGGGAGGCAGGCAGGGAGGCAGGCAGGGAGGCAGGCAGTGTCTGTCTGTTGAGGTTTTCACCTTGTTCTTCTCCTGCTGAAGTTCTAACTGGACGTCCATCAGTTTGGTTCTCAGCTCGTCATTGGCGGCCTGAAGGGCGTCCGTTCGCTCCGCCTTGGCCCGCCCTGCCGGAGCTCGTTTGGACATCTCTTACTCGAGTCTCGCCCGGTCGTCAGTCAGAGATCACAACATTTGTACCTGGAGAGCACAAACGCAGCGCTGTTTTCCACTGGCTTCGAACTCAACTTCAATCGGTACCGTAACTTACAACATCATAAACATAGAACTAGCTTGACTTATTCATTGAATAAATGCATTTGGTTCTTCAAAACTGCATCACGCAACATAGCGTGACCGAGACGGCCGTTATCCACCTGCGTGAAGTTATTTGGTGAAATGAATGAGATGTTTAAGACACCATCGTTCTGTCTCTATGTAGATGAAGGGAAATAATCGATTGCTGAAGATCCAAAGGTGTTGTGATAAACAAATAAACATATTAGTGATTAGTGACATATTTGTGATAAACATATTAGGCAGGATAATCACATATGTTAACGTGACTGCCCACACTGTATTTATTTATGGTTATTTGTTAAATCGAGTACTGTTAGACATGAAATAGGAAGTGTTTAACATAAATGGAAGACGAAAGGGGTACTCACCATTGTAGCTCCTGCTGGTCAATGATACGAGCCTCTTCTTGCAGTGGAAAACATACAGCCAACAAACACCGTGGAACCTAAAGGAATGAAATTAAACATTAACATTTAGCCTCAACCAACATTCACAGATACAACGCAACGCAAACTACACAAACGTAAATCTTTTTAAACACAATGAGTTGTACTTACCGTGTACGCTCTAGACGGTCCACTTGCAAGCAGAAAATAAAGATATTTCTGTTGATAATCGTCGTGTTTGTATCCGGTGTCTCGCTCAAGGCCATTGCGCCCACAGATTTGAATTTTGGCGAGAGTTCAGCCTATTGACGTCATTTCCGCGGTGTAATACCCGCATATCTGAAACGGCAAAGTTAAGAGTAGAGTTAAATAAAGTTTTTAGTCAACGCAATAATTTACAACCGTTGACCAGTCGAAATAATCGTCGAAATTTGGCGCCTGTGGCTGGAAGCAGACGCCGAGTTCGACATTCCTCCCAAACGCCACACTCCCTCGCTTTTCAGGGCTAAAAAAAAACAGTTGTAATTACCTTGTACGCTCTAGACGGTCAAGTTGCAAGCTGAAAACAAAAATATTTGCCTTGTAAGTCATCGTGTTACTAACCGCTGTGTCTTGTTTGCCAGAATTGCCGCTTTCCTACTTCCTGTTGCAAGCCACGCCCACGGATTATAATTTTGCCGTGAGTTCCGCCTATTGACGTCATGTCCGCGTGACATGACTGCGACGTAATATTATCTAAAACTGTTTGTGTGGTATTGTGTTGTTCTGTGCGGTATTGTGTTATTCTGTGCGGCGTCGTGTTGTTCTGTGCGGCGTCGTGTTGTTCAGTGCGACGTTGTGTTGTTCAGTGCGGCATGGTGTTGTTCAGTGCGGCATGGTGTTGTTCAGTGCGGCATGGTGTTGTTCAGTGCGGCATGGTGTTGTTCAGTGCGGCATAATGTTGTTCAGTGCGGCATGGTGTTGTTCAGTGCGGCATGGTGTTGTTCAGTGCGGCATGGTGTTGTTCAGTGCGGCATAATGTTGTTCAGTAAGCCATAATGTTGTTCAGTGCGGCATGGTGTTGTTCAGTGCGGGATGGTGTTGTTCAGTGCAGGATGGTGTTGTTCAGTGCGGCATGGTGTTGTTCAATGCGGCATGGTGTTGTTCAGTGCGGGATGGTGTTGTTCAGTGCAGGATGGTGTTGTTCAGTGCGGCATGGTGTTGTTCAATGCGGCATGGTGTTGTTCAGTGCGGCATGGTGTTGTTCAGTGCGGCATGGTGTTGTTCAGTGCGGCATGGTGTTGTTCAGTGCGGAATGGTGTTGTTCAGTGCGGCATGGTGTTGTTCAGTGTGGGATGGTGTTGTTCAATGCGGGATCGTGTTGTTCAGTACGGGGTGGTGTTGTTCAGTGCAGGATGGTGTTGTTCAGTGCAGGATGGTGTTGTTCAGTGCGGCATGGTGTTGTTCAATGCAGGATCGTGTTGTTCAGTGCAGCATGGTGTTGTTCAGTGCAGCATGGTGTTGTTCAGTGCGGCATGGTGTTGTTCAATGCGGCATGGTGTTGTTCAGTGCGGGATGGTGTTGTTCAGTGCGGCATGGTGTTTTTCAGTGCGGCATAATGTTGTTCAGTGCAGCATGGTGTTGTTCAGTGCGGCATGGTGTTGTTCAGTGCGACAATGTTGTTCAGTGCGGCATAATGTTGTTCAGTGCGGCATGGTGTTGTTCAGTGCGGCATGGTGTTGTTCAGTGCGGCATGGTGTTGTTCAGTGCGGCATGGTGTTGTTCAGTGCAGGATGGTGTTGTTCAGTGCAGGATGGTGTTGTTCAATGCGGCATGGTGTTGTTCAGTGCGGGATGGTGTTGTTCAGTGCAGGATGGTGTTGTTCAGTGCGGCATGGTGTTGTTCAGTGCGGAATGGTGTTGTTCAGTGCGGCATGGTGTTGTTCAGTGCGGCATGGTGTTGTTCAGTGCAGGATGGTGTTGTTCAATGCGGGATGGTGTTGTTCAGTGCGGGATGGTGTTGTTCAGTGCAGGATGGTGTTGTTCAGTGCGGCATGGTGTTGTTCAATGCGGCATGGTGTTGTTCAGTGCAGGATGGTGTTGTTCAGTGCGGCATGGTGTTGTTCAATGCGGCATGGTGTTGTTCAATGCGGCATGGTGTTGTTCAGTGCGGCATGGTGTTGTTCAGTGCGGCATGGTGTTGTTCAGTGCAGCGTAATGTTGTTCAGTGCGGCATGGTGTTGTTCAGTGCGGAATGGTGTTGTTCAGTGCGGCATGGTGTTGTTCAGTGCGGGATGGTGTTGTTCAGTGCGGCATGGTGTTGCTCAGTGCGGCATGGTGTTGTTCAGTGCGGGATGGTGTTGTTCAGTGCGGCATGGTGTTGTTCAGTGCGGCATGGTGTTGTTCAGTGTGGCATGGTGTTGTTCAGTGCGGCATAATGTTGTTCAGTGCGCCATAATGTTGTTCAGTGCGGCATGGTGTTGTTCAGTGCGGGATGGTGTTGTTCAGTGCAGGATGGTGTTGTTCAGTGCGGCATGGTGTTGTTCAATGCGGGATCGTGTTGTTCAGTGCGGCATGGTGTTGTTCAGTGCGGCATGGTGTTGTTCAGTGCGGCATGGTGTTGTTCAGTGCGGCATGGTGTTGTTCAGTGCGGCATAATGTTGTTCAGTGCGGCATAATGTTGTTCAGTGCGGCATAATGTTGTTCAGTGCGGCATAATGTTGTTCAGTGCGGCATAATGTTGTTCAGTGCGGCATAATGTTGTTCAGTGCGGGATGGTGTTGTTCATTGCGGCATGGTGTTGTTCAGTGCGGCATGGTGTTGTTCAGTGCGGCATGGTGTTGTTCAGTGCGGGATGGTGTTGTTCAGTGCAGAATGGTGTTGTTCAGTGCGGCATGGTGTTGTTCAATGCGGCATGGTGTTGTTCAGTTCGGGATGGTGTTGTTCAGTGCGGCATGGTGTTGTTCAGTGCGGCATAATGTTTTTCAGTGCGGCATGTTGTTCAGTGCGGCATGGTGTTGTTCAGTGCAGCATAATGTTGTTCAGTGCGGCATGGTGTTGTTCAGTGCGGAATGGTGTTGTTCAGTGCGGCATGGTGTTGTTCAGTGCGGCATGGTGTTGTTCAGTGCGGCATGGTGTTGTTCAGTGCGGCATGGTGTTGTTCAGTGCGGGATGGTGTTCAATGCGGGATCGTGTTGTTCAGTGCGGCATGGTGTTGTTCAGTGCGGCATGGTGTTGTTCAGTGCGGCATGGTGTTGTTTAGTGCGGCATGGTGTTGTTCATTTCGGCATAATGTTGTTCAGTGCGGCATAATGTTGTTTAGTGCGGCATGGTGTTGTTCAGTGCGGGATGGTGTTGTTCAGTGCGTTATAATGTTGTTCAGTGCGGCATGGTGTTGTTCAGTGCGGCATGGTGTTGTTCAGTGCGGCATAATGTTGTTCAGTGCGGCATAATGTTGTTCAGTGCGGGATGGTGTTGTTCAGTGCGGGATGGTGTTGTTCAGTGCGGCATGGTGTTCAATGCGGAATGGTGTTGTTCAGTGCAGGATGGTGTTGTTCAGTGCGGCATGGTGTTGTTCAGTGCGGCATAATGTTGTTCAGTGCGGCATGGTGTTGTTCAGTGCGGCATGGTGTTGTTCAGTGCGGCATGGTGTTGTTCAGTGCGGCATGGTGTTGTTCAGTGCGGCATGGTGTTGTTCAGTGCGGCATGGTGTTGTTCAGTGCGGCATGGTGTTGTTCAGTGCGGCATAATGTTCAGTGAGGCATAATGTTGTTCAGTGCGGCATAATGTTGTTCAGTGCGGCATGGTGTTGTTCAGTGCGGGATGGTGTTGTTCAGTGCAGGATGGTGTTGTTCAGTGCGGCATGGTGTTCAGTGCGGGATGGTGTCTTTCAGTGCGGCATGGTGTCGTTCAGTGCGGCATGGTGTCTTTCAGTGCGGCATGGTGTCGTTCAGTGAGGCATGGTGTTGTTCAGTGCGGCATGGTGTTGTTTAGTGCGGCATGGTGTTGTTCAGTGCGGGATGGTGTTCAGTGCGGCATGGTGTTGTTCAGTGCGGTATCGTGTTGTTCAGTGCGGTATCGTGTTTCTCAGTGCGGTATCGTGTTGTTCAGTGCAGTATCGTTGTGTTGTTCGTATTGTGTTGTGTTGTTCGTAATGTGTTGTGTTGTTCGTATTGTGTTGTGTTGTTCGTATTGTGTTGTGTTGTTCGTATTGTGTTGTGTTGTTCATATTGTGTTGTTCATATTGTGTTGAGTTGTTCGTATTGTGTTGTGTTGTTCGTATTGTGTTGCCTTTAACACTTAGCCTCTAACACTTAGCCTCTAACACTTAGCCTCTAGCATCTAGAAGGTAAATAAATAGGAAGGAAGGACTCACCGGTGACGTCTTCGCCCACGTCCAAGCGTTGTACTTTGTATTTTCATCCTTCTGACAGTGGAAAACATAGCCAACAAACACCGTGGAACCTAAACGAATGAAAGAAAACTATCATTTGGCCACAACCAACATTCACAGATACAACACAATGTGACGTGCGGGGTTGAGGTTAAAGGTTGAGTGAAGGGCCCTCGTTTTAAACTACTTTTTTGAAAAGGATTGGGAACAAGTAAGACGTATTTAATTTATTTAATGGGAAGTAGTAAGAGCTATTGAATTTAATCTATGTATTATATTCTATTGTATTGTATTCTGTTGTATTCTTTTGGATTGTATTCACACTAACCCCACTAAAACTTCAGCCCACAAAAACTCGCCTCTGGCGCCTAGCCTCTGGCACTTAGCCTCTAACACTTAGCCTTTAACACTTAGCCTTTAACACTTAGCCTTTAACACTTAGCCTTTAACACTTAGCCTTTAACACTTAGCCTTTAACACTTAGCCTAGAAGGTGAATAAATAGGGTTAAAGGTTGAGTGAAGGGCCCTCGTTTTAAACTACTGTTTTGAAAAGGAGTGGGAACAAGTAAGACGTATTTAATTTATTTAATGGGAAGTAGTAAGACTTATTAAATTTATTTAATCTACTTTTCTTCCCAGGCAAAATTTGATGTGCTGCAATTCCAAATTTCCAAAGTGAATGAAGGAATGAAGTCCTTTAAATTATGATTTTGTATAAATACTAGGCATTAACACAAAATCGACGGCACAAAATGGGCAGACTTTACTTGTTTGAAAAGGACTGGTTACAAGACAGACTTTTTTAATTTATTTAATGGGAAGAAGACTTAGTTTAATTGATCTATTTTTGTTCCCTGGCAAAATTCGATTTGCTGCAATTCCAAATTTCCAAAGTGAATGAAGGCAAGAAGTCGTTTAAATTATGATTTTGTTTAAATACTAGGCATGGACACAAAATCTACGGCACAAAATGGGCAGACTTTACTTGTTTGAAGAGGACTGGTTACAAGACAGACTTTTCTGATTTATTTATTGGGAAGAAGACTTATTTAGTTTATTTAATCTATTTTTGTTCCCTGGCAAAATTGGATTTGCTGAAACTGTATTTTGCCAAATCTTGCCTTGAGACCTGATAGGAAGTATTAAACGCTTAGTTAAATCAATACAAGTTGGTAGTAAGAGCGAGTAATGTTGGTTGAACCGATGAATGAAGGTTGAAAGCAATTTAAATTATGACTTTGTATAAATACTAGATATTAACAGAACATCTACTGCGCGAAATGGGCAGAGTTTACTTGTTTGAGAAGGAGTGGCTTATTCAAAACTAAGATTTATTTAATCTGTTTGTTCCCAGGCAAAATTGGATGTGATGCAATTCCAAATTTCACCACATGACGGTGCCCAATTTCGACTTCATAGGACATATTAAACACTTAGCTTGTTATTATGTTCAAGGTAATCAGATTTGTTTATTATTCTAATGGCCTCTTCAAAACTATTCTGGATTACTACTTTGGATCTATTCTACATTACTTGGCAACAACATACTCTGTAACAGATTAGGCAGTATAATCATATATGTTAACTTGAGAGTGCCCACACTCAATCTACTTATCGTGATGTGTTAAATCAATTACTGTTAGACATTATTTGTCTGATAATCTACCAAATCTTTGAATTGAAGAATTTGTGATTTAATTAATAGCTTGTTCAGGGTAATCAGACTTGTATATAATTCTAATGGCCTTCTTTTGAAAACTATTCTGAATTACAACTTTGGATCTTATATTACTTTGCAACAATCTACTCGGTGACAGATTAGGCAGTATAATCACATATGTTAACTTCAGTGCCCACACTGTATTTATTTATGGTTATTTGTTAAATCAAGTACTGTTAGACATGAAATAGGAAGTGTTTAACATAAATGTTATGGCTACTCACCATTGTAGCTCGCTCCTGGTCAATGATATGAGCCTCTTCTTGCAGTGGAAAACTTGCAGCCAACAAACACCGTGGAACCTAAAGGAATGAAATTAAACATTAACATTTCGCCTGGACCAACATTCACACGTACAACGCAACGCGGCTACACTTCTGCTATTACAAACGTAAATCTCCTTAAACACAACGAGTGTTACTTACCGTGTACGCTCTAGGCAAAATTGGATGTGATGCAATTCCAAATCTATCTGAAACGGCAGTTAAAAGTAGAGTTACATCAAGTTTTCTTTTTTAATCAACACAATCATTTACAACCGTTGACCAGAAAGAATCGTCGAAATTCGACGTCCCCCACAAACGCCACGCTCACTCGCTTTTCAGGGCAACAAAAGTACTTCTTTTTAAAAACGATGAGTTGTACTTACCGTGTACGCTCTGGACGGTCCAGTTGCAAGCAGAAAATAAAAATATTTCTCTTGTTAGTCGTATGTTACCATCCGCTGTGTCTTTGTCAACATCGCCGCCATTTTCCTACTTCCTGCTGCGAGCCACGCCCACGGATTTAAATTTGGGCGGAAGCTCTTTCCATTGGCGTCGTTTTCGCGTATAGCAAATCCGATTGGTTGGGAAGGGGGCACGGTTATGCAGCCGAGGGGTCCTGTGATCGGTGGGATGTAAAGTAGGCGTCGACGTCACGTCCGCGTCACGTGACCACGACGTGGCAGACGTCATATAGCAACCGCTGTTTTGTTTAGTAGACTTACAGTTGTTATGCATTGACATAATGGCGCACACACCAAATAGATTTAAATAAATTAAATAATTCTTCTGCCCACTCTCTTTTAAACAAGTTAACTCTCCCCGCGGATTTGAATTCCGGCGAAAGTTACGCCCATCGACGTCACGTATGTCACGTGACCACGACGTGGCAGATGTCATATAGCAACCGCTGTTTTGTTTAGTAGATTTACAGTTGTTATGCATTGGCATAATGGTGTGCACTCAAAATAGATTTAAATAAATTAAATATTTCTTCTGCCCACTCCCTTTTAAACAAGTTAACTCTGCCCACGTCCATTGACGTCTTGTCTGCGTCACGTGACCACGACGTAGTGACGTCATATAGTAACCGCTGTTTTGATCAGTAGACTTAGTTATTATGCGTTGCCATAATGGCGCACTGGTTAGCATGGCCACCTCTTAAGCATGATGTTGCGGGTTCGACGCCTGATCAATGTTAGCATGGAGTGAGCTGAAGTGCATGGCGCTGAAGATTTGAATCTTTGAAATGCGCTGAGGTCTGACGTATCAGGCAGAATGGTTTGCCATCACGTTCAACAAAAAATAGAAACTTTCCCACTCTGATTAAAACGTCCTGTGTTCATCTACGTATTTTCGTTTTGCTGTGCATCTTTTCCCTGCCATTTCGAGAGCCCAATTGACACTCATAGTTTAAAGAAATGTGTTTGCCCATCCTACTTTGTGGAATTTCACCACATGCGCTTTTGACCAAAATACCAAATTGACCTCAAGTGAAGCCAACACGCACAACCCCCCACACACACACAAATGTTGATATGAACATAAAAGAGCCGCATGCGGTTCGGGAGTTGCGGCTTGGCCAAACCTGTACTATACAACTTTATTTGTATAAAATTTTCACAACAGCTGTCACACAAACAAAGCGGGAAAAACCGAAGACGTGCGTGTTCCGCCCACGCTGGATTTATTTGCACCTTTGAAAAGACACCGTATTGCCGCAGATGTGGCAAAGAGTACTTTTGGGCATCTGAGACGGAAGGATGTCCAAAGCATCACGTCACCTGCTCTGGTAGGCATGGTGGTGGGACGTTGAGGTCAACCGCTTTGGGGTTGGCTGAATCTTTGATCGCAGGATGCCACACACTTGAAGACAGAAGCAGAAAAGCAGAGCTAAATGCAAAATGTACTCACCGGTGACTCCAATTTTTTTCCCCCCTGAAGAAACAGCTGGACGGGTGGCCCCGGCTGGCCAGTGGGACTCTTGTTATTCTGACCCTTTTTAGTGCGCGTTTGGGGCAACAACCGTTTTTTGTGGCGCTCTCTTCTGGTTCAAAAGTGCCCTGCATGTGAATTTGCTTTTCCTGCCTTCTGATTGGATGAGCGCCGGTGTGACGCGGTGCCTCTGTCACCGTGGCGGGGGGTATACGTTGGCATCGGAGCGTCTGCCAACGTCTGAGACCGGCTGGCAGTGTATCGGAGGTGTCGAGTGCGGTGCCGCTGGAGCTCACTCACCAGCTGGTGTTAGGGCCACAGAATGAAGGCCAAGGAGAAGAATAGAAAGAGAAACAGAAACTTCTCCTCCAATTGTTTGATTTGTCTCTTCTGAGCTTCGATGAATTCTTTCAGCTCTTTGTTCCTCTAGGACGGACAAATGGAAAGTGGCATTCAAAAGCCAGTAAGCGTGCAAGTAAGTGCCGGGCTGGCTTTGGGCCCTTACCTGTTGCGCGCTGTGCAGCAGATCCATTCTCTCTTGGAGGATGCAAGCGTCGCGCTCCCTCAACTCGCACATCAGGGCTCGCTTCCATTGGTCCACGGCGCTCCTAAGCTCTTCTCTCTGATCCGCCGTCAGCACGTCATTCACGCCAGCGTGGCTGGCTTTTTCGCCGTCCGTGGCGGGGCAGTCCCGCTGCGGTAGCGCCTCGTACAACATGGCCTCCAGCTCCAGGATCCTCTGGGCCGCAATCCTCGTCCATCAGTGGTCCGGCGGGAGATTTGAGGGCGGCTTACCTTATGAGCCTGGTCCATGGAACACTTCCTGAAGTCCAACTCTTCATCCAGGTAGCCCTTCTGCTTGCAGAACATATCCTAGCACAGCTCAAGGTCAGAATTGTTGGGGCACATTGCCGGAGTTCCCCTTGGCTGATGTCGCGTGTCTGTCTACCTTCTCACTTTCAATGTCCAACATCTTCTGTTGAAGTGCTGACTTGGTCACTTTGATGTATTCTAACCACTGAGGAAAGGCTGCTGTCACATAAGCAGAATGCGAGAGCGTGCGTGGACGTGCGCGTTACCTTCTCGGCTAGGGTGAGAAGGGTCCTGGCGTGAATCACGACCACCTGCTCCTCGTTGGTGAGATTCTGGTCCAGTAATGCCAGACGGATGAGTGACTGAAGAATGTAGCTATTTTGTCTGAGAAAAAGGTGTGCTCATTGATGAGCTTACCTGTCCTTGTTGCTTCAGCGCTGACTCCAGATCTGCTACTCTGCTTTGATAGTGACCCATTTCTACCATCAGCTTTTCTCTGGTCTGAAAGGAGGAGGAGGGAGGCTCCTCCTCCTCCTTTCAGACCAGAGAACACCCGAGGCTGGGTGAGAACGGGGAGGCTGCGACCCGGCCGGGGGTTGCGGGAAGGGGCGCCACCTTGATCTCCTTCTCGGCGTCGTAGTCCCCTTCGCTGGTCTGGGCTAGCAGAGCGTAGGCTCGTTGCAGCGCTTGATATTCTTGCGTCAGCTGGCGGTAGCGAAGCTCCGCCTCTTCATGCACACACCAATGCAACACAGCACTAGTACCAGAATCAGTCAGACCGGCGACAAAGCACCCGCGACGCAAAGACGAGTCCGATTCCAGGCTGAAGAGGAATGTTTGGTGCCAATACGCTGGCAGAAATGGCGGGCTACCTCTTCGGGTTCCGTGTCGGGGGTTCTGTCGGTGTGAAAAGACAAGGACGATCCGTCCGAGTCCACCAACACGTCTTCGTCGTAGCCGTAAAATGTTTTGATGACCTGCGGGCGCGGAAGCAAACATCTCTCTGAACAAACTGAAGCGACACCTCACGATGAATCGACGAGAGGAACGATAGCGAGAAAAAGGCCATTTCATCTTGCGCAACACCAAGCAGCCGCAAACAAACAGACTCACCTTGCAGGACCTCACGCTTTGTTCCTCCTCAGAGATTCTCGACGTCGGTATCGTAGCAGCAAATCTCTCTCCTGTCGACACAAATAATCCGCCTTTGAGATTCTTTGGATGCAAAGGGAACGAACGGCTCCGGCACAGAAACAAACGCGACTCACAATGACATTTCTGACATGAGCTCCTGTCTCCAGAGCCTGAAAAACACGTCACCGGCGATGATTGGAGGGACGCTCGTCTTTTCCAAAAGTGACAACTACAGGGTGTGTCAGGGTTTTCCAGATTATCTTTATCGTATCATTGTGTTGCTTTGACTTTGACTGCGACCTGTAATAAATAATATTATTTATCCCTTATTTATCCCTATCGCTTATCCCTTCCTACACAAAGTCGTAAAACACCCCTTGCTATGTTTTGACTAGAGGTCAAGGGCTTCCTCTATTCAATCCACTCTTACACCCACCCTGTTTCTCTTAATTAAAATGCTCGTGCAGGAGCCGAGAGTCAGACTTCATTCGTACAACGGATGGACTCTCCACCTGCAGGTGTCCAAAAGAACTTACTTGTCTCCCGTGTGGTTCTTGCAAAATAAGTTGGAGCGAGCGCAACTCTAACAGGGTGCATTTTGCCACTAGCTGCCTACGGACAATGACGTCGCGCTCGCGGCTCATGGTTGACGGGCTGAGCAGCCGGGCAAGTCCGTCGTTTTCAGCGCACAGCGAGTGGCAAAGGCGCTGACAAAACGGGAGCTTTGAGCTGCTGAAAACGGCAAAACAAGTCTAAAGCGTGTTCAAACGCGTGCGCACAATGCTCCTGCTTGAAAGGTCGGAATTTAAGGGGCCAATTTTTTGGATGGCGGCCGCCGGCCAAGCTTTGGACGGAAAAGGTTTCCTGGCGACAGCGAGCGAGCGCGGCGCTGCCGTACGTGCACCGAGTCGCCTGCCTGAAGACCTTGGACAAGTCGTCGATGATGTGCCGCTGCTCCACAACTTGAAGGAACTCCATTTCACCGTCCTGCTGGCCGCAACCGCGGTCCAGGTCATTGAGCGAACTAGGCCTTCTCTGTGGAACACAAATGCAGTGGACTCTGTTGGCACGCCGCCGTTGTCCGCGTCGACTTACCAAGCTTGCCATCTCCTCGTTCTCCTGGGTGACAAAGCGCACTTTGTTTTCAAGGCGACACAGCACCAGCGAGAGTTCTTCATTCTTCCTGCTCAGGCGTTTGTTTTTGTACAGGAGTGGCAGAAACTGGCTTTCTGTTTCTCTCAGTCGCTTTAGCTGCAAGCATGAAGTGCGGGATGTGAAAGACGCACAACACGCGGGCCAGAACGTATCCATTCCTTTTGCATCGGTTTGAACGGAATCGTGGCTTTGGCTCCCAATAAAAGACATCTACCAGGCAACCGACTCGCCGCGCCGCTCAACTAATAAGCAAGCGCAATGGGTGCCTCGCTGGATGGCGCGCATCAAACGTAGCGCAAACCTTCAAGCGTGCCGTCAATAAATTACCAGTTCATTGCGCTCTTCAGAAAGCAGGGCGTTTCGATCCTCCAGTTTCCTGATGACTGCGCTGAGCTCAGCGATTTTCAGATGAAACCGTCGCGTGTCCCGAGCCTCCTGAGACTGAAAACGCCCCGCAACACACACACACAAGCACTCGTTCAAAGTTCAAAACTGTTTTTGTGCTACCTTCCTCCAGCAACGAACTAAGTCATGCGTACTGCAAGTGTGTGATGAGGTGGCTTATGCAATGAAGAGGATTGCTAGTAGCGGCGTTGACCCCACTTCCAGGGTAGTTTAGGCCCGCCCTTTGGGAATCCCTCAGGGCAGCGATCTGCTGCTCGGCAGCCTGAGTCTGCAGCTGAAGGCGGTGGACGTGGCCGGCCCCAGGGCTTCATCCAAAACACTAACCGCTCTGTCTTTCAGCTTGATCTCATCCGTCTGGATGTACAAACGGGGAGCGCTCAGGCAGGCGGGCAAACTCATTTGCCAGAATTGTGACAAAAACAAAGAGAGCAACCGGCCAATTTTTTTCTTGAATCGACTAGAACACCTTTGCTGTGACAAAAGCGAAGCGAGCAACCGGACATTTTCTTCTTGTGAAATAGAATAGAATAGAATGCCTTAGGTGTCATTGCACTGCAGGTATACAACGAAATTGGGAACATAGCCACGCACCGCGCATCTGATCAGTCCTACCAGTCGGCGGATCTCCCTCTCGCAGTCTCTCTTGGTTCGGCTCATCTCCTCCCGATGCTGGTGATGAGCCGATCGGAGCTCGGCCGCTCGGGACTGCCAGGCCTGCTGGGCCGCTGCCAGGGCTTCTTCCGCGCTCCTGGTGGAGGCGACACCGCTCGGTCTCCCGACACCGCCGCGTCTCCTCCACCTCCGCCAGCAAAGCGCCCCCCCTCCTCACCTGAGCAGACATTGCGCCACACCGGGCCGTTGAGACCGCAACGGAGCGCCGCGACGCTTACTGGGGACAAGCTACACAATACGGTAGCGGCCGCATCGAAGCCCGACGTGGCGTGCGGATAGTCAGACACGGATAGAGCGGATCACCTTGTCCATGGAGCCGTCCCTCAGGCTGAGGACCAAGGCATTCAGTCGCTGGATCTCTCCATCTTTGATTTTGATCACTCTCATCAGCTCCATTTCATGCTGCCGCAGTAATGTCTCCCTGGTAATGGCTAACTCTTTCTGCTTCTCCTCATGGAGTTTGCTTTTGAGTTCCGTCATGGCGGCGGTGGCACGGTGGTGCTCCGCCCGCAGGTCCTGACTTCTCTCTCTCTCCAGACAGCTGACCTGACATGACTTAGACTTAGACTTAGACAAACTTTATTGTCATCTTGTCTGCACATGGTGCATACAAAACGAAATTCCGTTGCATACGTCTTACAACAAAGTAGTGATATTGCAGTTGAATAGAAGTAACATATCCTATGAAAATATATATATATATATACATATACTATATATATATATATATATATATATATATATATATATATATATATATATATTAAAAATAAGTATAAAGTGCAGCAGTGATAATTATGCAATAGTGCAAGTAGGCAAAACAGTATTCAAGAGTGTGCAGAGGAATGCTAAACCATGTATTAAACTTCTATTTAAAGGGTTTATACAAGTTCAGTAAAGTTGGTAGTGCGAGATAGTGCAAGATAGAGGTCCGTAGTGTCATAAAGTACAGTTCTGTGAATGTGTGATGCAGAGTTCAGTTTAGAGCTCAACAGTTCTAGTGTTCAACAGTCTGATGACAGCAGGGAAAAAGCTGTTGCAGAACCTGGTGGACCTGCAGCGGATGCTGCAAACCTCTTCCCAGAGGGCAGCAGGGAGAACAGTCCATGGTGGGGGTGTGATGGGTCATTGATGATGTTACGGGCACGGGACATGCAGCGCTGAGATGAAATGTCCTGAATGGAGGGAAGAGGAGCCCCTATGATCCTCTCTGCTGTCCTCACCACTCTCCTCACGTTCTTCCAATCGGAGGCGGTGCAGCCTCCACACCACACAGAGAGACAGCTTGTCAGAATGCTCTCTATGGTGCTCCTGTAGAACGTCCTCATGATGGGTGGGGGCAGGTGGGCTCTCCTCATCCTCCGCAGGAAGTACAAGCGCTTCTGTGCCCTCTTGACCAGTGCCGTAGTGTTCATAGTCCAGGTGAGGTCTTCTGTGATGTGGACCCCCAGGAATTTGGTGCTGCTGACCACCTCCACAGCTGAGCTGTTGATGATCAGTGGAGCGTGGTGAGGCTGTTTTTTCCTGAAGTCGACGATGATCTCCTTCATCTTCTCCTCATTCAGGATCAGGCTGTTTTCTCTGCACCAGCCCACCAGCTGCTCCACCTCCTCTCTGTAGTCCAGGTCGTTGTTGTCTCTGATGAGCCCCACCACCGTTGTGTCGTCTGCTGACTTCACGATGTGATTGGTGGTGAACCTGAGGACGCAGTCGTGTGTCATCAGGGTGCACAGCAGGGGGCTCAGGACGCAGCCCTGAAGGGAGCCTGTGCTGAGGGTGATGACATCAGAGGTGTTCTGTCCGACCCGGACTGACTGAGGTCTGTTGGTGAGGAAGTCTAGCAGCCAGTTGCGAAGGGGGGTGTTGAAGCCCAGGTGTTCCAATTTTCCTACCAGATGCTGTGGGATGATGGTGTTAAACGCTGAGCTGAAGTCCAGGAACAGCCTCCGCACATGGGTGTTCTTCTCCTCCAGGTGAGCCAGGCTCAGGTGAAGAACGGAGGAGATGGCTTCCTGAGTGGAGCGGTTTTGCCGGTCGGCAAACTGGAACGGGTCAAATAATAGGGGGAGTCTGGAAACGATGTGACCTTTAAGCAGCCTTTCGAAGCACTTCATCATAACCGGAGTCAGTGCAACAGGCCGGTAATCATTAAATGAGGTGATTTGAGGTTTCTTCGGCACCGGAATGATGGAGGCAGTCTTAAAGCACGCCGGCACTGTGGCTTGGCCCAGCGAGGTGTTAAAAATGTCTGTGATGACCCCAGCCAGATGACTTGCACATTCCCTGAACACACGCCCAGGAATGTTGTCCGGGCCAGGGGCCTTACAGGGGTTGACTCTCCTCAGGGTCTTCAACACATCGGCGGAGTCAAGGCAGAGTACCTCCTCTTCCTGATGGGGGACAGTTTTAACTGCTGGAGTGCCGTTTAGTGCCTCGAACCTCCCAAAGAAGTTATTTAGACCATTTAGAAAGTCAGCATCAACTACACCCACCGGGGGGGGGAGGGTGAGTTGTCGTCTGTAATCGCCCGTATGCCTTGCCACATACTCCTGATGTTTTTGACGTCGTGGAAACGATCCTGAAATTTTCGACTGCGGTCTCGCTTCGCTATCCTGATGGCACGGTTCAAGTTGGCTCTCGCTGTCCTCAGTGTCTCCTTGTCGCCAGACTTGAAGGCAGAGTTCCGCGCTCGTAGCGTTTGACGTACCTCCTCAGTCATCCAGGGTCGTTGGTTGCCCCGGGTGATGATATTCTTAGTGGTGCTGACGTCCTCGGTGCATTTGTTGATGTAGGCTGACACAGTCATGGCACACGCATGTCTAATCTACATCGGGAAAACTGGGAGGGAGGGAGGCAGGCAGGGAGGCAGGCAGGGAGGCAGGCAGGGAGGCAGGCAGTGTCTGTCTGTTGAGGTTTTCACCTTGTTCTTCTCCTGCTGAAGTTCTAACTGGACGTCCATCAGTTTGGTTCTCAGCTCGTCATTGGCGGCATGAAGGGCGTCCGTTCGCTCCGCCTTGGCCCGCCCTGCCGGAGCTCGTTTGGACATCTCTTACTCGAGTCTCGCCCGGTCGTCAGTCAGAGATCACAACATTTGTACCTGGAGAGCACAAACGCAGCGCTGTTTTCCACTGGCTTCGAACTCAACTTCAATCGGTACCGTAACTTACAACATCATAAACATAGAACTAGCTTGACTTATTCATTGAATAAATGCATTTGGTTCTTCAAAACTGCATCACGCAACATAGCGTGACCGAGACGGCCGTTATCCACCTGCGTGAAGTTATTTGGTGAAATGAATGAGATGTTTAAGACACCATCGTTCTGTCTCTATGTAGATGAAGGGAAATAATCGATTGCTGAAGGTCCAAAGGTGTTGTGATAAACAAATAAACATATTAGTGATTAGTGACATATTTGTGATAAACATATTAGGCAGGATAATCACATATGTTAACGTGACTGCCCACACTGTATTTATTTATGGTTATTTGTTAAATCGAGTACTGTTAGACATGAAATAGGAAGTGTTTAACATAAATGGAAGACGAAAGGGGTACTCACCATTGTAGCTCCTGCTGGTCAATGATACGAGCCTCTTCTTGCAGTGGAAAACATACAGCCAACAAACACCGTGGAACCTAAAGGAATGAAATTAAACATTAACATTTAGCCTAAACCAACATTCACAGATACAACGCAACGCAAACTACACAAACGTAAATCTTTTTAAACACAATGAGTTGTACTTACCGTGTACGCTCTAGACGGTCCACTTGCAAGCAGAAAATAAAGATATTTCTGTTGATAATCGTCGTGTTTGTATCCGGTGTCTCGCTCAAGGCCATTGCGCCCACAGATTTGAATTTTGGCGAGAGTTCAGCCTATTGACGTCATTTCCGCGGTGTAATACCCGCATATCTGAAACGGCAAAGTTAAGAGTAGAGTTAAATAAAGTTTTTAGTCAACGCAATAATTTACAACCGTTGACCAGTCGAAATAATCGTCGAAATTTGGCGTCTGTGGCTGGAAGCAGACGCCGAGTTCGACATTCCTCCCAAACGCCACACTCCCTTGCTTTTCAGGGCTAAAAAAAAACAGTTGTAATTACCTTGTACGCTCTAGACGGTCAAGTTGCAAGCTGAAAACAAAAATATTTGCCTTGTAAGTCATCGTGTTACTAACCGCTGTGTCTTGTTTGCCAGAATTGCCGCTTTCCTACTTCCTGTTGCAAGCCACGCCCACGGATTATAATTTTGCCGTGAGTTCCGCCTATTGACGTCATGTCCGCGTCACATGACTGCGACGTAATATTATCTAAAACTGTTTGTGCGGTATTGTGTTGTTCTGTGCGGTATTGTGTTATTCTGTGCGGCGTCGTGTTGTTCTGTGCGGCGTCGTGTTGTTCAGTGCGACGTCGTGTTGTTCAGTGCGGCATGGTGTTGTTCAGTGCGGCATGGTGTTGTTCAGTGCGGCATGGTGTTGTTCAGTGCGGCATAATGTTGTTCAGTGCGGCATAATGTTGTTCAGTGCGGCATGGTGTTGTTCAGTGCGGCATGGTGTTGTTCAGTGCGGCATGGTGTTGTTCAGTGCGGCATAATGTTGTTCAGTAGGCCATAATGTTGTTCAGTGCGGCATGGTGTTGTTCAGTGCGGGATGGTGTTGTTCAGTGCAGGATGGTGTTGTTCAGTGCGGCATGGTGTTGTTCAATGCGGCATGGTGTTGTTCAGTGCGGGATGGTGTTGTTCAGTGCAGGATGGTGTTGTTCAGTGCGGCATGGTGTTGTTCAATGCGGCATGGTGTTGTTCAGTGCGGCATGGTGTTGTTCAGTGCGGCATGGTGTTGTTCAGTGCGGCATGGTGTTGTTCAGTGCGGCATGGTGTTGTTCAGTGCGGAATGGTGTTGTTCAGTGCGGCATGGTGTTGTTCAGTGTGGGATGGTGTTGTTCAATGCGGGATCGTGTTGTTCAGTACGGGGTGGTGTTGTTCAGTGCAGGATGGTGTTGTTCAGTGCGGCATGGTGTTGTTCAATGCAGGATCGTGTTGTTCAGTGCAGCATGGTGTTGTTCAGTGCAGCATGGTGTTGTTCAGTGCGGCATGGTGTTGTTCAATGCGGCATGGTGTTGTTCAGTGCGGGATGGTGTTGTTCAGTGCGGGATGGTGTTGTTCAGTGCGGCATGGTGTTTTTCAGTGCGGCATAATGTTGTTCAGTGCAGCATGGTGTTGTTCAGTGCGGCATGGTGTTGTTCAGTGCGACATAATGTTGTTCAGTGCGGCATAATGTTGTTCAGTGCGGCATGGTGTTGTTCAGTGCGGCATGGTGTTGTTCAATGCGGCATGGTGTTGTTCAGTGCGGCATGGTGTTGTTCAGTGCAGGATGGTGTTGTTCAGTGCAGGATGGTGTTGTTCAATGCGGCATGGTGTTGTTCAGTGCGGGATGGTGTTGTTCAGTGCAGGATGGTGTTGTTCAGTGCGGCATGGTGTTGTTCAGTGCGGAATGGTGTTGTTCAGTGCGGCATGGTGTTGTTCAGTGCGGCATGGTGTTGTTCAGTGCGGCATGGTGTTGTTCAGTGCGGCATGGTGTTGTTCAGTGCAGGATGGTGTTGTTCAATGCGGGATGGTGTTGTTCAGTGCGGGATGGTGTTGTTCAGTGCAGGATGGTGTTGTTCAGTGCGGCATGGTGTTGTTCAGTGCGGCATGGTGTTGTTCAGTGCAGCGTAATGTTGTTCAGTGCGGCATGGTGTTGTTCAGTGCGGAATGGTGTTGTTCAGTGCGGCATGGTGTTGTTCAGTGCGGGATGGTGTTGTTCAGTGCGGCATGGTGTTGCTCAGTGCGGCATGGTGTTGTTCAGTGCGGGATGGTGTTGTTCAGTGCGGCATGGTGTTGTTCAGTGCGGCATGGTGTTGTTCAGTGCGGCATAATGTTGTTCAGTGCGCCATAATGTTGTTCAGTGCGGCATGGTGTTGTTCAGTGCGGGATCGTGTTGTTCAGTGCGGCATGGTGTTGTTCAGTGCGGCATGGTGTTGTTCAGTGCGGCATGGTGTTGTTCAGTGCGGCATGGTGTTGTTCAGTGCGGCATAATGTTGTTCAGTGCGGCATAATGTTGTTCAGTGCGGCATAATGTTGTTCAGTGCGGCATAATGTTGTTCAGTGCGGCATAATGTTGTTCAGTGCGGCATAATGTTGTTCAGTGCGGGATGGTGTTGTTCATTGCGGCATGGTGTTGTTCATTGCGGCATGGTGTTGTTCAGTGCGGCATGGTGTTGTTCAGTGCGGGATGGTGTTGTTCAGTGCAGGATGGTGTTGTTCAGTGCGGCATGGTGTTGTTCAATGCGGCATGGTGTTGTTCAGTTCGGGATGGTGTTGTTCAGTGCGGCATGGTGTTGTTCAGTGCGGCATAATGTTTTTCAGTGCGGCATGTTGTTGTTCAGTGCGGCATGGTGTTGTTCAGTGCAGCATAATGTTGTTCAGTGCGGCATGGTGTTGCTCAGTGCGGAATGGTGTTGTTCAGTGCGGCATGGTGTTGTTCAGTGCGGCATGGTGTTGTTCAGTGCGGCATGGTGTTGTTCAGTGCGGCATGGTGTTGTTCAGTGCGGCATGGTGTTGTTCAGTGCGGGATGGTGTTCAATGCGGGATCGTGTTGTTCAGTGCGGCATGGTGTTGTTCAGTGCGGCATGGTGTTGTTCAGTGCGGCATGGTGTTGTTCAGTGCGGCATGGTGTTGTTTAGTGCGGCATGGTGTTGTTCATTTCGGCATAATGTTGTTCAGTGCGGCATAATGTTGTTTAGTGCGGCATGGTGTTGTTCAGTGCGGGATGGTGTTGTTCAGTGCGTTATAATGTTGTTCAGTGCGGCATGGTGTTGTTCAGTGCGGCATGGTGTTGTTCAGTGCGGCATGGTGTTGTTCAGTGCGGCATAATGTTGTTCAGTGCGGCATAATGTTGTTCAGTGCGGGATGGTGTTGTTCAGTGCGGGATGGTGTTGTTCAGTGCGGCATGGTGTTCAATGCGGAATGGTGTTGTTCAGTGCAGGATGGTGTTGTTCAGTGCGGCATGGTGTTGTTCAGTGCGGCATAATGTTGTTCAGTGCGGCATGGTGTTGTTCAGTGCGGCATGGTGTTGTTCAGTGCGGCATGGTGTTGTTCAGTGCGGCATGGTGTTGTTCAGTGCGGCATGGTGTTGTTCAGTGCGGCATGGTGTTGTTCAGTGCGGCATGGTGTTGTTCAGTGCGGCATGGTGTTGTTCAGTGCGGCATAATGTTCAGTGCGGCATAATGTTCAGTGCGGCATAATGTTGTTCAGTGCGGCATGGTGTTGTTCAGTGCGGGATGGTGTTGTTCAGTGCGGGATGGTGTTGTTCAGTGCAGGATGGTGTTGTTCAGTGCGGCATGGTGTCTTTCAGTGCGGCACGGTGTCGTTCAGTGCGGCATGGTGTCTTTCAGTGCGGCATGGTGTCGTTCAGTGAGGCATGGTGTTGTTCAGTGCGGCATGGTGTTGTTTAGTGCGGCATGGTGTTGTTCAGTGCGGGATGGTGTTGTTCAGTGTGGCATGGTGTTCAGTGCGGCATGGTGTTGTTCAGTGCGGTATCGTGTTGTTCAGTGCGGTATCGTGTTTCTCAGTGTGGTATCGTGTTGTTCAGTGCAGTATCGTTGTGTTGTTCGTATTGTGTTGTGTTGTTCGTAATGTGTTGTGTTGTTCGTATTGTGTTGTGTTGTTCGTATTGTGTTGTGTTGTTCGTATTGTGTTGTGTTGTTCGTATTGTGTTGTGTTGTTCATATTGTGTTGTTCATATTGTGTTGAGTTGTTCGTATTGTGTTGTGTTGTTCGTATTGTGTTGCCTTTAACACTTAGCCTCTAACACTTAGCCTCTAACACTTAGCCTCTAGCATCTAGAAGGTAAATAAATAGGAAGGAAGGACTCACCGGTGACGTCTTCGCCCACGTCCAAGCGTTGTACTTTGTATTTTCATCCTTCTGACAGTGGAAAACATAGCCAACAAACACCGTGGAACCTAAACGAATGAAAGAAAACTATCATTTGGCCACAACCAACATTCACAGATACAACACAATGTGACGTGCGGGGTTGAGGTTAAAGGTTGAGTGAAGGGCCCTCGTTTTAAACTACTTTTTTGAAAAGGATTGGGAACAAGTAAGACGTATTTAATTTATTTAATGGGAAGTAGTAAGAGCTATTGAATTTAATCTATGTATTATATTCTATTGTATTGTATTCTGTTGTATTCTTTTGGATTGTATTCACACTAACCCCACTAAAACTTCAGCCCACAAAAACTCGCCTCTGGCGCCTAGCCTCTGGCACTTAGCCTCTAACACTTAGCCTTTAACACTTAGCCTTTAACACTTAGCCTTTAACACTTAGCCTTTAACACTTAGCCTTTAACACTTAGCCTTTAACACTTAGCCTTTAACACTTAGCCTAGAAGGTGAATAAATAGGGTTAAAGGTTGAGTGAAGGGCCCTCGTTTTAAACTACTGTTTTGAAAAGGAGTGGGAACAAGTAAGACGTATTTAATTTATTTAATGGGAAGTAGTAAGACTTATTAAATTTATTTAATCTACTTTTCTTCCCAGGCAAAATTTGATGTGCTGCAATTCCAAATTTCCAAAGTGAATGAAGGAATGAAGTCCTTTAAATTATGATTTTGTATAAATACTAGGCATTAACACAAAATCAACGGCACAAAATGGGCAGACTTTACTTGTTTGAAAAGGACTGGTTACAAGACAGACTTTTTTAATTTATTTAATGGGAAGAAGACTTAGTTTAATTGATCTATTTTTGTTCCCTGGCAAAATTCGATTTGCTGCAATTCCAAATTTCCAAAGTGAATGAAGGCAAGAAGTCGTTTAAATTATGATTTTGTTTAAATACTAGGCATGGACACAAAATCTACGGCACAAAATGGGCAGACTTTACTTGTTTGAAGAGGACTGGTTACAAGACAGACTTTTCTGATTTATTTATTGGGAAGAAGACTTATTTAGTTTATTTAATCTATTTTTGTTCCCTGGCAAAATTGGATTTGCTGAAACTGTATTTTGCCAAATCTTGCCTTGAGACCTGATAGGAAGTATTAAACGCTTAGTTAAATCAATACAAGTTGGTAGTAAGAGCGAGTAATGTTGGTTGAACCGATGAATGAAGGTTGAAAGCAATTTAAATTATGACTTTGTATAAATACTAGATATTAACAGAACATCTACTGCGCGAAATGGGCAGAGTTTACTTGTTTGAGAAGGAGTGGCTTATTCAAAACTAAGATTTATTTAATCTGTTTGTTCCCAGGCAAAATTGGATGTGATGCAATTCCAAATTTCACCACATGACGGTGCCCAATTTCGACTTCATAGGACATATTAAACACTTAGCTTGTTATTATGTTCAAGGTAATCAGATTTGTTTATTATTCTAATGGCCTCTTCAAAACTATTCTGGATTACTACTTTGGATCTATTCTACATTACTTGGCAACAACATACTCTGTAACAGATTAGGCAGTATAATCATATATGTTAACTTGAGAGTGCCCACACTCAATCTACTTATTGTGATGTGTTAAATCAATTACTGTTAGACATTATTTGTCTGATAATCTACCAAATCTTTGAATTGAAGAATTTGTGATTTAATTAATAGCTTGTTGTTATGTTCAGGGTAATCAGACTTGTATATAATTCTAATGGCCTTCTTTTGAAAACTATTCTGAATTACAACTTTGGATCTTATATTACTTTGCAACAATCTACTCGGTGACAGATTAGGCAGTATAATCACATATGTTAACTTCAGTGCCCACACTGTATTTATTTATGGTTATTTGTTAAATCAAGTACTGTTAGACATGAAATAGGAAGTGTTTAACATAAATGTTATGGCTACTCACCATTGTAGCTCGCTCCTGGTCAATGATACGAGCCTCTTCTTGCAGTGGAAAACTTGCAGCCAACAAACACCGTGGAACCTAAAGGAATGAAATTAAACATTAACATTTCGCCTCGACCAATTTTCACACGTACAACGCAACGCGGCTACACTTCTGCTATTACAAACGTAAATCTCCTTAAACACAATGAGTGTTACTTACCGTGTACGCTCTAGGCAAAATTGGATGTGATGCAATTCCAAATCTATCTGAAACGGCAGTTAAAAGTAGAGTTACATCAAGTTTTCTTTTTTAATCAACACAATCATTTACAACCGTTGACCAGAAAGAATCGTCGAAATTCGACGTCCCCCACAAACGCCACGCTCACTCGCTTTTCAGGGCAACAAAAGTACTTCTTTTTAAAAACGATGAGTTGTACTTACCGTGTACGCTCTGGACGGTCCAGTTGCAAGCAGAAAATAAAAATATTTCTCTTGTTAGTCGTATGTTACCATCCGCTGTGTCTTTGTCAACATCGCCGCCGTTTTCCTACTTCCTGCTGCGAGCCACGCCCACGGATTTAAATTTGGGCGGAAGCTCTTTCCATTGGCGTCGTTTTCGCGTATAGCAAATCCGATTGGTTGGGAAGGGGGCACGGTTATGCAGCCGAGGGGTCCTGTGATCGGTGGGATGTAAAGTAGGCGTCGACGTCACGTCCGCGTCACGTGACCACGACGTGGCAGCCGTCATATAGCAACCGCTGTTTTGTTTAGTAGACTTACAGTTGTTATGCATTGACATAATGGCGCACACACCAAATAGATTTAAATAAATTAAATAATTCTTCTGCCCACTCTCTTTTAAACAAGTTAACTCTCCCCGCGGATTTGAATTCCGGCGAAAGTTACGCCCATCGACGTCACGTATGTCACGTGACCACGACGTGGCAGATGTCATATAGCAACCGCTGTTTTGTTTAGTAGATTTACAGTTGTTATGCATTGGCATAATGGTGTGCACTCAAAATAGATTTAAATAAATTAAATATTTCTTCTGCCCACTCCCTTTTAAACAAGTTAACTCTGCCCACGTCCATTGACGTCTTGTCTGCGTCACGTGACCACGACGTAGCGACGTCATATAGTAACCGCTGTTTTGATCAGTAGACTTACAGTTATTATGCGTTGACATAATGGCGCACTGGTTAGCATGGCCACCTCTTAAGCATGATGTTGCGGGTTCGACGCCTGATCAATGTTAGCATGGAGTGAGCTGAAGTGCATGGCGCTGAAGATTTGAATCTTTGAAATGCGCTGAGGTCTGACATATCAGGCAGAATGGTTTGCCATCACGTTCAACAAAAAATAGAAACTTTCCCACTCTGATTAAAACGTCCTGTGTTCATCTACGTATTTTCGTTTTGCTGTGCATCTTTTCCCTGCCATTTCGAGAGCCCAATTGACACTCATAGTTTAAAGAAATGTGTTTGCCCATCCTACTTTGTGGAATTTCACCACATGCGCTTTTGACCAAAATACCAAATTGAACTCAAGTGAAGCCAACACGCACAACCCCCCCCCCCCCCCCACCCCCCCCCCCCCACACACACACACACACACAAATGTTGATATGAACATAAAAGAGCCGCATGCGGTTCGGGAGTTGCGGCTTGGCCAAACCTGTACTATACAACTTTATTTGTATAAAATTTTCACAACAGCTGTCACACAAACAAAGCGGGAAAAAACGAAGACGTGCGTGTTCCGCCCACGCTGGATTTATTTGCACCTTTGAAAAGACACCGTATTGCCGCAGATGTGGCAAAGAGTACTTTTGGGCATCTGAGACGGAAGGATGTCCAAAGCATCACGTCACCTGCTCTGGTAGGCATGGTGGTGGGACGTTGAGGTCAACCGCTTTGGGGTTGGCTGAATCTTTGATCGCAGGATGCCACACACTTGAAGACAGAAGCAGAAAAGCAGAGCTAAATGCAAAATGTACTCACCGGTGACTCCAATTTTTTTCCCCCCTGAAGAAACAGCTGGACGGGTGGCCCCGGCTGGCCAGTGGGACTCTTGTTATTCTGACCCTTTTTAGTGCGCGTTTGGGGCAACAACCGTTTTTTGTGGCGCTCTCTTCTGGTTCAAAAGTGCCCTGCATGTGAATTTGCTTTTCCTGCCTTCTGATTGGATGAGCGCCGGTGTGACGCGGTGCCTCTGTCACCGTGGCGGGGGGTATACGTTGGCATCGGAGCGTCTGCCAACGTCTGAGACCGGCTGGCAGTGTATCGGAGGTGTCGAGTGCGGTGCCGCTGGAGCTCACTCACCAGCTGGTGTTAGGGCCACAGAATGAAGGCCAAGGAGAAGAATAGAAAGAGAAACAGAAACTTCTCCTCCAATTGTTTGATTTGTCTCTTCTGAGCTTCGATGAATTCTTTCAGCTCTTTGTTCCTCTAGGACGGACAAATGGAAAGTGGCATTAAAAAGCCAGTAAGCGTGCAAGTAAGTGCCGGGCTGGCTTTGGGCCCTTACCTGTTGCGCGCTGTGCAGCAGATCCATTCTCTCTTGGAGATTGCAAGCGTCGCGCTCCCTCAACTCGCACATCAGGGCTCGCTTCCATTGGTCCACGGCGCTCCTAAGCTCTTCTCTCTGATCCGCCGTCAGCACGTCATTCACGCCAGCGTGGCTGGCTTTTTCGCCGTCCGTGGCGGGGCAGTCCCGCTGCGGTAGCGCCTCGTACAACATGGCCTCCAGCTCCAGGATCCTCTGGGCCGCAATCCTCGTCCATCAGTGGTCCGGCGGGAGATTTGAGGGCGGCTTACCTTATGAGCCTGGTCCATGGAACACTTCCTGAAGTCCAACTCTTCATCCAGGTAGCCCTTCTGCTTGCAGAACATATCCTAGCACAGCTCAAGGTCAGAATTGTTGGGGCACATTGCCGGAGTTCCCCTTGGCTGATGTCGCGTGTCTGTCTACCTTCTCACTTTCAATGTCCAACATCTTCTGTTGAAGTGCTGACTTGGTCACTTTGATGTATTCTAACCACTGAGGAAAGGCTGCTGTCACATAAGCAGAATGCGAGAGCGTGCGTGGACGTGCGCGTTACCTTCTCGGCTAGGGTGAGAAGGGTCCTGGCGTGAATCACGACCACCTGCTCCTCGTTGGTGAGATTCTGCAAGAGCCCAAAGGCACAGCGTCAACAAGCTTCTTTCAGCGCAAAGCCTTCCAAAAGTCACATTTGAGCCGCCGAGTCTCGTGGAGTGCGAACATAAGGAGTTCGACATACACTTACGGCGTTATAGCCCAGGATGTCCAGCTTCTTCATCAGATCACTGATGACGATGTCCGGGGGAAAGGCGCAAGGAGCAATGTAAGGTGTTCTGGGACCTCGGGTTAAGGTTAGGGTTGCAAGGGACGCCTTACGTACGCTCACGCCCTCGGCCTCGCAGTAGATCTGCAAAGGGCTGAGGCCGTCTGGGAAACGGACTTGCAGAAACTTCAAGACGGGGGAGCGCCACTCCCTCTCCTGAAAGGCAGAGGCATGCATCCGTCCGTCCGTCCGTCCGTCCGTCCGTCCGTCACATCTCTGGCCTCAACACGCTTGTGCGAGTCTTCCCACCTCCAGCTCCAGGATGCGGAACTCAAGCAGTTCGTTTTGGTCTCGGATATCCTGGATGTGCTCTTTCAGACGCGCTTCTTCCGCCTCCATCCGCCTGACCTGAAAAGACAGTCAGACCTCATCTGCGGGGCTTCCCGACAGGTGTGACGCCAAGCGACTCCGCCCAGCGCCTTTCTTTCCGTCACCTTTTCGGCCAACTGCTGATTGCTCTGACGCAGCAGCTGCTTCTCCTCCACCCACTTGACATTCTAGAAGAGACAAACGCGTGGACAGCTTTGGAATGTTGTGTCATTTTCATCCACAAATTCTTTGGTTGACTGGAAAATGACATTTGCTTTTCTCCGCATTTTCCCAGCCACGTTCGGGGGTTGGTCCAGTAATGCCAGACGGATGAGTGACTGAAGAATGTAGCTATTTTGTCTGAGAAAAAGGTGTGCTCATTGATGAGCTTACCTGTCCTTGTTGCTTCAGCGCTGACTCCAGATCTGCTACTCTGCTTTGATAGTGACCCATTTCTACCATCAGCTTTTCTCTGGTCTGAAAGGAGGAGGAGGGAGGCTCCTCCTCCTCCTTTCAGACCAGAGAACACCCGAGGCTGGGTGAGAACGGGGAGGCTGCGACCCGGCCGGGGGTTGCGGGAAGGGGCGCCACCTTGATCTCCTTCTCGGCGTCGTAGTCCCCTTCGCTGGTCTGGGCTAGCAGAGCGTAGGCTCGTTGCAGCGCTTGATATTCTTGCGTCAGCTGGCGGTAGCGAAGCTCCGCCTCTTCATGCACACACCAATGCAACACAGCACTAGTACCAGAATCAGTCAGACCGGCGACAAAGCACCCGCGACGCAAAGACGAGTCCGATTCCAGGCTGAAGAGGAATGTTTGGTGCCAATACGCTGGCAGAAATGGCGGGCTACCTCTTCGGGTTCCGTGTCGGGGGTTCTGTCGGTGTGAAAAGACAAGGACGATCCGTCCGAGTCCACCAACACGTCTTCGTCGTAGCCGTAAAATGTTTCGATGACCTGCGGGCGCGGAAGCAAACATCTCTCTGAACAAACTGAAGCGACACCTCACGATGAATCGACGAGAGGAACGATAGCGAGAAAAAGGCCATTTCATCTTGCGCAACACCAAGCAGCCGCAAACAAACAGACTCACCTTGCAGGACCTCACGCTTTGTTCCTCCTCAGAGATTCTCGACGTCGGTATCGTAGCAGCAAATCTCTCTCCTGTCGACACAAATAATCCGCCTTTGAGATTCTTTGGATGCAAAGGGAACGAACGGCTCCGGCGCAGAAACAAACGCGACTCACAATGACATTTCTGACATGAGCTCCTGTCTCCAGAGCCTGAAAAACACGTCACCGGCGATGATTGGAGGGACGCTCGTCTTTTCCAAAAGTGACAACTACAGGGTGTGTCAGGGTTTTCCAGATTATCTTTATCGTATCATTGTGTTGCTTTGACTTTGACTGCGACCTGTAATAAATAATATTATTTATCCCTTATTTATCCCTATCGCTTATCCCTTCCTACACAAAGTCGTAAAACACCCCTTGCTATGTTTTGACTAGAGGTCAAGGGCTTCCTCTATTCAATCCACTCTTACACCCACCCTGTTTCTCTTAATTAAAATGCTCGTGCAGGAGCCGAGAGTCAGACTTCATTCGTACAACGGATGGACTCTCCACCTGCAGGTGTCCAAAAGAACTTACTTGTCTCCCGTGTGGTTCTTGCAAAATAAGTTGGAGCGAGCGCAACTCTAACAGGGTGCATTTTGCCACTAGCTGCCTACGGACAATGACGTCGCGCTCGCGGCTCATGGTTGACGGGCTGAGCAGCCGGGCAAGTCCGTCGTTTTCAGCGCACAGCGAGTGGCAAAGGCGCTGACAAAACGGGAGCTTTGAGCTGCTGAAAACGGCAAAACAAGTCTAAAGCGTGTTCAAACGCGTGCGCACAATGCTCCTGCTTGAAAGGTCGGAATTTAAGGGGCCAATTTTTTGGATGGCGGCCGCCGGCCAAGCTTTGGACGGAAAAGGTTTCCTGGCGACAGCGAGCGAGCGCGGCGCTGCCGTACGTGCACCGAGTCGCCTGCCTGAAGACCTTGGACAAGTCGTCGATGATGTGCCGCTGCTCCACAACTTGAAGGAACTCCATTTCACCGTCCTGCTGGCCGCAACCGCGGTCCAGGTCATTGAGCGAACTAGGCCTTCTCTGTGGAACACAAATGCAGTGGACTCTGTTGGCACGCCGCCGTTGTCCGCGTCGACTTACCAAGCTTGCCATCTCCTCGTTCTCCTGGGTGACAAAGCGCACTTTGTTTTCAAGGCGACACAGCACCAGCGAGAGTTCTTCATTCTTCCTGCTCAGGCGTTTGTTTTTGTACAGGAGTGGCAGAAACTGGCTTTCTGTTTCTCTCAGTCGCTTTAGCTGCAAGCATGAAGTGCGGGATGTGAAAGACGCACAACACGCGGGCCAGAACGTATCCATTCCTTTTGCATCGGTTTGAACGGAATCGTGGCTTTGGCTCCCAATAAAAGACATCTACCAGGCAACCGACTCGCCGCGCCGCTCAACTAATAAGCAAGCGCAATGGGTGCCTCGCTGGATGGCGCGCATCAAACGTAGCGCAAACCTTCAAGCGTGCCGTCAATAAATTACCAGTTCATTGCGCTCTTCAGAAAGCAGGGCGTTTCGATCCTCCAGTTTCCTGATGACTGCGCTGAGCTCAGCGATTTTCAGATGAAACCGTCGCGTGTCCCGAGCCTCCTGAGACTGAAAACGCCCCGCAACACACACACACAAGCACTCGTTCAAAGTTCAAAACTGTTTTTGTGCTACCTTCCTCCAGCAACGAACTAAGTCATGCGTACTGCAAGTGTGTGATGAGGTGGCTTATGCAATGAAGAGGATTGCTAGTAGCGGCGTTGACCCCACTTCCAGGGTAGTTTAGGCCCGCCCTTTGGGAATCCCTCAGGGCAGCGATCTGCTGCTCGGCAGCCTGAGTCTGCAGCTGAAGGCGGTGGACGTGGCCGGCCCCAGGGCTTCATCCAAAACACTAACCGCTCTGTCTTTCAGCTTGATCTCATCCGTCTGGATGTACAAACGGGGAGCGCTCAGGCAGGCGGGCAAACTCATTTGCCAGAATTGTGACAAAAACAAAGAGAGCAACCGGCCAATTTTTTTCTTGAATCGACTAGAACACCTTTGCTGTGACAAAAGCGAAGCGAGCAACCGGACATTTTCTTCTTGTGAAATAGAATAGAATAGAATGCCTTAGGTGTCATTGCACTGCAGGTGTACAACGAAATTGGGAACATAGCCACGCACCGCGCATCTGATCAGTCCTACCAGTCGGCGGATCTCCCTCTCGCAGTCTCTCTTGGTTCGGCTCATCTCCTCCCGATGCTGGTGATGAGCCGATCGGAGCTCGGCCGCTCGGGACTGCCAGGCCTGCTGGGCCGCTGCCAGGGCTTCTTCCGCGCTCCTGGTGGAGGCGACACCGCTCGGTCTCCCGACACCGCCGCGTCTCCTCCACCTCCGCCAGCAAAGCGCCCCCCCTCCTCACCTGAGCAGACATTGCGCCACACCGGGCCGTTGAGACCGCAACGGAGCGCCGCGACGCTTACTGGGGACAAGCTACACAATACGGTAGCGGCCGCATCGAAGCCCGACGTGGCGTGCGGATAGTCAGACACGGATAGAGCGGATCACCTTGTCCATGGAGCCGTCCCTCAGGCTGAGGACCAAGGCATTCAGTCGCTGGATCTCTCCATCTTTGATTTTGATCACTCTCATCAGCTCCATTTCATGCTGCCGCAGTAATGTCTCCCTGGTAATGGCTAACTCTTTCTGCTTCTCCTCATGGAGTTTGCTTTTGAGTTCCGTCATGGCGGCGGTGGCACGGTGGTGCTCCGCCCGCAGGTCCTGACTTCTCTCTCTCTCCAGACAGCTGACCTGACATGACTTAGACTTAGACTTAGACAAACTTTATTGTCATCTTGTCTGCACATGGTGCATACAAAACGAAATTCCGTTGCATACGTCTTACAACAAAGTAGTGATATTGCAGTTGAATAGAAGTAACATATCCTATGAAAATATATATATATATATATACATATACTCTATATATATATATATATATATATATATATATATATATATATATATATATATATATATATATATATATATATATATATATATATATATATATATATTAAAAATAAGTATAAAGATGAATGAAATGATGAAATGTCCTGAATGGAGGGAAGAGGAGCCCCTATGATCCTCTCTGCTGTCCTCACCACTCTCCTCACGTTCTTCCAATCGGAGGCGGTGCAGCCTCCACACCACACAGAGAGACAGCTTGTCAGAATGCTCTCTATGGTGCTCCTGTAGAACGTCCTCATGATGGGTGGGGGCAGGTGGGCTCTCCTCATCCTCCGCAGGAAGTACAAGCGCTTCTGTGCCCTCTTGACCAGTGCCGTAGTGTTCATAGTCCAGGTGAGGTCTTCTGTGATGTGGACCCCCAGGAATTTGGTGCTGCTGACCACCTCCACAGCTGAGCTGTTGATGATCAGTGGAGCGTGGTGAGGCTGTTTTTTCCTGAAGTCGACGATGATCTCCTTCATCTTCTCCTCATTCAGGATCAGGCTGTTTTCTCTGCACCAGCCCACCAGCTGCTCCACCTCCTCTCTGTAGTCCAGGTCGTTGTTGTCTCTGATGAGCCCCACCACCGTTGTGTCGTCTGCTGACTTCACGATGTGATTGGTGGTGAACCTGAGGACGCAGTCGTGTGTCATCAGGGTGCACAGCAGGGGGCTCAGGACGCAGCCCTGAAGGGAGCCTGTGCTGAGGGTGATGACATCAGAGGTGTTCTGTCCGACCCGGACTGACTGAGGTCTGTTGGTGAGGAAGTCTAGCAGCCAGTTGCGAAGGGGGGTGTTGAAGCCCAGGTGTTCCAATTTTCCTACCAGATGCTGTGGGATGATGGTGTTAAACGCTGAGCTGAAGTCCAGGAACAGCCTCCGCACATGGGTGTTCTTCTCCTCCAGGTGAGCCAGGCTCAGGTGAAGAACGGAGGAGATGGCTTCCTGAGTGGAGCGGTTTTGCCGGTCGGCAAACTGGAACGGGTCAAATAATAGGGGGAGTCTGGAAACGATGTGACCTTTAAGCAGCCTTTCGAAGCACTTCATCATAACCGGAGTCAGTGCAACAGGCCGGTAATCATTAAATGAGGTGATTTGAGGTTTCTTCGGCACCGGAATGATGGAGGCAGTCTTAAAGCACGCCGGCACTGTGGCTTGGCCCAGCGAGGTGTTAAAAATGTCTGTGATGACCCCAGCCAGATGACTTGCACATTCCCTGAACACACGCCCAGGAATGTTGTCCGGGCCAGGGGCCTTACAGGGGTTGACTCTCCTCAGGGTCTTCAACACATCGGCGGAGTCAAGGCAGAGTACCTCCTCTTCCTGATGGGGGACAGTTTTAACTGCTGGAGTGCCGTTTAGTGCCTCGAACCTCCCAAAGAAGTTATTTAGACCATTTAGAAAGTCAGCATCAACTACACCCACCGGGGGGGGGAGGGTGAGTTGTCGTCTGTAATCGCCCGTATGCCTTGCCACATACTCCTGATGTTTTTGACGTCGTGGAAACGATCCTGAAATTTTCGACTGCGGTCTCGCTTCGCTATCCTGATGGCACGGTTCAAGTTGGCTCTCGCTGTCCTCAGTGTCTCCTTGTCGCCAGACTTGAAGGCAGAGTTCCGCGCTCGTAGCGTTTGACGTACCTCCTCAGTCATCCAGGGTCGTTGGTTGCCCCGGGTGATGATATTCTTAGTGGTGCTGACGTCCTCGGTGCATTTGTTGATGTAGGCTGACACAGTCATGGCACACGCATGTCTAATCTACATCGGGAAAACTGGGAGGGAGGGAGGCAGGCAGGGAGGCAGGCAGGGAGGCAGGCAGGGAGGCAGGCAGTGTCTGTCTGTTGAGGTTTTCACCTTGTTCTTCTCCTGCTGAAGTTCTAACTGGACGTCCATCAGTTTGGTTCTCAGCTCGTCATTGGCGGCATGAAGGGCGTCCGTTCGCTCCGCCTTGGCCCGCCCTGCCGGAGCTCGTTTGGACATCTCTTACTCGAGTCTCGCCCGGTCGTCAGTCAGAGATCACAACATTTGTACCTGGAGAGCACAAACGCAGCGCTGTTTTCCACTGGCTTCGAACTCAACTTCAATCGGTACCGTAACTTACAACATCATAAACATAGAACTAGCTTGACTTATTCATTGAATAAATGCATTTGGTTCTTCAAAACTGCATCACGCAACATAGCGTGACCGAGACGGCCGTTATCCACCTGCGTGAAGTTATTTGGTGAAATGAATGAGATGTTTAAGACACCATCGTTCTGTCTCTATGTAGATGAAGGGAAATAATCGATTGCTGAAGGTCCAAAGGTGTTGTGATAAACAAATAAACATATTAGTGATTAGTGACATATTTGTGATAAACATATTAGGCAGGATAATCACATATGTTAACGTGACTGCCCACACTGTATTTATTTATGGTTATTTGTTAAATCGAGTACTGTTAGACATGAAATAGGAAGTGTTTAACATAAATGGAAGACGAAAGGGGTACTCACCATTGTAGCTCCTGCTGGTCAATGATACGAGCCTCTTCTTGCAGTGGAAAACATACAGCCAACAAACACCGTGGAACCTAAAGGAATGAAATTAAACATTAACATTTAGCCTAAACCAACATTCACAGATACAACGCAACGCAAACTACACAAACGTAAATCTTTTTAAACACAATGAGTTGTACTTACCGTGTACGCTCTAGACGGTCCACTTGCAAGCAGAAAATAAAGATATTTCTGTTGATAATCGTCGTGTTTGTATCCGGTGTCTCGCTCAAGGCCATTGCGCCCACAGATTTGAATTTTGGCGAGAGTTCAGCCTATTGACGTCATTTCCGCGGTGTAATACCCGCATATCTGAAACGGCAAAGTTAAGAGTAGAGTTAAATAAAGTTTTTAGTCAACGCAATAATTTACAACCGTTGACCAGTCGAAATAATCGTCGAAATTTGGCGTCTGTGGCTGGAAGCAGACGCCGAGTTCGACATTCCTCCCAAACGCCACACTCCCTTGCTTTTCAGGGCTAAAAAAAAACAGTTGTAATTACCTTGTACGCTCTAGACGGTCAAGTTGCAAGCTGAAAACAAAAATATTTGCCTTGTAAGTCATCGTGTTACTAACCGCTGTGTCTTGTTTGCCAGAATTGCCGCTTTCCTACTTCCTGTTGCAAGCCACGCCCACGGATTATAATTTTGCCGTGAGTTCCGCCTATTGACGTCATGTCCGCGTCACATGACTGCGACGTAATATTATCTAAAACTGTTTGTGCGGTATTGTGTTGTTCTGTGCGGTATTGTGTTATTCTGTGCGGCGTCGTGTTGTTCTGTGCGGCGTCGTGTTGTTCAGTGCGACGTCGTGTTGTTCAGTGCGGCATGGTGTTGTTCAGTGCGGCATGGTGTTGTTCAGTGCGGCATGGTGTTGTTCAGTGCGGCATAATGTTGTTCAGTGCGGCATAATGTTGTTCAGTGCGGCATGGTGTTGTTCAGTGCGGCATGGTGTTGTTCAGTGCGGCATGGTGTTGTTCAGTGCGGCATAATGTTGTTCAGTAGGCCATAATGTTGTTCAGTGCGGCATGGTGTTGTTCAGTGCGGGATGGTGTTGTTCAGTGCAGGATGGTGTTGTTCAGTGCGGCATGGTGTTGTTCAATGCGGCATGGTGTTGTTCAGTGCGGGATGGTGTTGTTCAGTGCAGGATGGTGTTGTTCAGTGCGGCATGGTGTTGTTCAATGCGGCATGGTGTTGTTCAGTGCGGCATGGTGTTGTTCAGTGCGGCATGGTGTTGTTCAGTGCGGCATGGTGTTGTTCAGTGCGGAATGGTGTTGTTCAGTGCGGCATGGTGTTGTTCAGTGTGGGATGGTGTTGTTCAATGCGGGATCGTGTTGTTCAGTACGGGGTGGTGTTGTTCAGTGCAGGATGGTGTTGTTCAGTGCGGCATGGTGTTGTTCAATGCAGGATCGTGTTGTTCAGTGCAGCATGGTGTTGTTCAGTGCAGCATGGTGTTGTTCAGTGCGGCATGGTGTTGTTCAATGCGGCATGGTGTTGTTCAGTGCGGGATGGTGTTGTTCAGTGCGGGATGGTGTTGTTCAGTGCGGCATGGTGTTTTTCAGTGCGGCATAATGTTGTTCAGTGCAGCATGGTGTTGTTCAGTGCGGCATGGTGTTGTTCAGTGCGACATAATGTTGTTCAGTGCGGCATAATGTTGTTCAGTGCGGCATGGTGTTGTTCAGTGCGGCATGGTGTTGTTCAATGCGGCATGGTGTTGTTCAGTGCGGCATGGTGTTGTTCAGTGCAGGATGGTGTTGTTCAGTGCAGGATGGTGTTGTTCAATGCGGCATGGTGTTGTTCAGTGCGGGATGGTGTTGTTCAGTGCAGGATGGTGTTGTTCAGTGCGGCATGGTGTTGTTCAGTGCGGAATGGTGTTGTTCAGTGCGGCATGGTGTTGTTCAGTGCGGCATGGTGTTGTTCAGTGCGGCATGGTGTTGTTCAGTGCGGCATGGTGTTGTTCAGTGCGGCATGGTGTTGTTCAGTGCAGGATGGTGTTGTTCAATGCGGGATGGTGTTGTTCAGTGCGGGATGGTGTTGTTCAGTGCAGGATGGTGTTGTTCAGTGCGGCATGGTGTTGTTCAGTGCGGCATGGTGTTGTTCAGTGCAGCGTAATGTTGTTCAGTGCGGCATGGTGTTGTTCAGTGCGGAATGGTGTTGTTCAGTGCGGCATGGTGTTGTTCAGTGCGGGATGGTGTTGTTCAGTGCGGCATGGTGTTGCTCAGTGCGGCATGGTGTTGTTCAGTGCGGGATGGTGTTGTTCAGTGCGGCATGGTGTTGTTCAGTGCGGCATGGTGTTGTTCAGTGCGGCATAATGTTGTTCAGTGCGCCATAATGTTGTTCAGTGCGGCATGGTGTTGTTCAGTGCGGGATCGTGTTGTTCAGTGCGGCATGGTGTTGTTCAGTGCGGCATGGTGTTGTTCAGTGCGGCATGGTGTTGTTCAGTGCGGCATAATGTTGTTCAGTGCGGCATAATGTTGTTCAGTGCGGCATAATGTTGTTCAGTGCGGCATAATGTTGTTCAGTGCGGCATAATGTTGTTCAGTGCGGCATAATGTTGTTCAGTGCGGGATGGTGTTGTTCATTGCGGCATGGTGTTGTTCAGTGCGGCATGGTGTTGTTCAGTGCGGCATGGTGTTGTTCAGTGCGGGATGGTGTTGTTCAGTGCAGGATGGTGTTGTTCAGTGCGGCATGGTGTTGTTCAATGCGGCATGGTGTTGTTCAGTTCGGGATGGTGTTGTTCAGTGCGGCATGGTGTTGTTCAGTGCGGCATAATGTTTTTCAGTGCGGCATGTTGTTGTTCAGTGCGGCATGGTGTTGTTCAGTGCAGCATAATGTTGTTCAGTGCGGCATGGTGTTGTTCAGTGCGGAATGGTGTTGTTCAGTGCGGCATGGTGTTGTTCAGTGCGGCATGGTGTTGTTCAGTGCGGCATGGTGTTGTTCAGTGTGGCATGGTGTTGTTCAGTGCGGCATGGTGTTGTTCACTGCGGGATGGTGTTCAATGCGGGATCGTGTTGTTCAGTGCGGCATGGTGTTGTTCAGTGCGGCATGGTGTTGTTCAGTGCGGCATGGTGTTGTTTAGTGCGGCATGGTGTTGTTCATTTCGGCATAATGTTGTTCAGTGCGGCATAATGTTGTTTAGTGCGGCATGGTGTTGTTCAGTGCGGGATGGTGTTGTTCAGTGCGTTATAATGTTGTTCAGTGCGGCATGGTGTTGTTCAGTGCGGCATGGTGTTGTTCAGTGCGGCATGGTGTTGTTCAGTGCGGCATAATGTTGTTCAGTGCGGCATAATGTTGTTCAGTGCGGGATGGTGTTGTTCAGTGCGGGATGGTGTTGTTCAGTGCGGCATGGTGTTCAATGCGGAATGGTGTTGTTCAGTGCAGGATGGTGTTGTTCAGTGCGGCATGGTGTTGTTCAGTGCGGCATAATGTTGTTCAGTGCGGCATAATGTTGTTCAGTGCGGCATAATGTTGTTCAGTGCGGCATAATGTTGTTCAGTGCGGCATAATGTTGTTCAGTGCGGGATGGTGTTGTTCATTGCGGCATGGTGTTGTTCAGTGCGGCATGGTGTTGTTCAGTGCGGCATGGTGTTGTTCAGTGCGGGATGGTGTTGTTCAGTGCAGGATGGTGTTGTTCAGTGCGGCATGGTGTTGTTCAATGCGGCATGGTGTTGTTCAGTTCGGGATGGTGTTGTTCAGTGCGGCATGGTGTTGTTCAGTGCGGCATGGTGTTGTTCAGTGCGGCATAATGTTTTTCAGTGCGGCATGTTGTTGTTCAGTGCGGCATGGTGTTGTTCAGTGCAGCATAATGTTGTTCAGTGCGGCATGGTGTTGTTCAGTGCGGAATGGTGTTGTTCAGTGCGGCATGGTGTTGTTCAGTGCGGCATGGTGTTGTTCAGTGCGGCATGGTGTTGTTCAGTGCGGCATGGTGTTGTTCAGTGCGGCATGGTGTTGTTCAGTGCGGGATGGTGTTCAATGCGGGATCGTGTTGTTCAGTGCGGCATGGTGTTGTTCAGTGCGGCATGGTGTTGTTCAGTGCGGCATGGTGTTGTTTAGTGCGGCATGGTGTTGTTCATTTCGGCATAATGTTGTTCAGTGCGGCATAATGTTGTTTAGTGCGGCATGGTGTTGTTCAGTGCGGGATGGTGTTGTTCAGTGCGTTATAATGTTGTTCAGTGCGGCATGGTGTTGTTCAGTGCGGCATGGTGTTGTTCAGTGCGGCATGGTGTTGTTCAGTGCGGCATAATGTTGTTCAGTGCGGCATAATGTTGTTCAGTGCGGGATGGTGTTGTTCAGTGCGGGATGGTGTTGTTCAGTGCGGCATGGTGTTCAATGCGGAATGGTGTTGTTCAGTGCAGGATGGTGTTGTTCAGTGCGGCATGGTGTTGTTCAGTGCGGCATAATGTTGTTCAGTGCGGCATGGTGTTGTTCAGTGCGGCATGGTGTTGTTCAGTGCGGCATGGTGTTGTTCAGTGCGGCATGGTGTTGTTCAGTGCGGCATGGTGTTGTTCAGTGCGGCATGGTGTTGTTCAGTGCGGCATGGTGTTGTTCAGTGCGGCATAATGTTCAGTGCGGCATAATGTTGTTCAGTGCGGCATAATGTTGTTCAGTGCGGCATGGTGTTGTTCAGTGCGGGATGGTGTTGTTCAGTGCGGGATGGTGTTGTTCAGTGCAGGATGGTGTTGTTCAGTGCGGCATGGTGTCTTTCAGTGCGGCATGGTGTCGTTCAGTGCGGCATGGTGTCTTTCAGTGCGGCATGGTGTCGTTCAGTGAGGCATGGTGTTGTTCAGTGCGGCATGCATGGTGTTGTTTAGTGCGGCATGGTGTTGTTCAGTGCGGGATGGTGTTGTTCAGTGTGGCATGGTGTTCAGTGCGGCATGGTGTTGTTCAGTGCGGTATCGTGTTGTTCAGTGCGGTATCGTGTTTCTCAGTGCGGTATCGTGTTGTTCAGTGCAGTATCGTTGTGTTGTTCGTATTGTGTTGTGTTGTTCGTAATGTGTTGTGTTGTTCGTATTGTGTTGTGTTGTTCGTATTGTGTTGTGTTGTTCGTATTGTGTTGTGTTGTTCATATTGTGTTGTTCATATTGTGTTGAGTTGTTCGTATTGTGTTGTGTTGTTCGTATTGTGTTGCCTTTAACACTTAGCCTCTAACACTTAGCCTCTAACACTTAGCCTCTAGCATCTAGAAGGTAAATAAATAGGAAGGAAGGACTCACCGGTGACGTCTTCGCCCACGTCCAAGCGTTGTACTTTGTATTTTCATCCTTCTGACAGTGGAAAACATAGCCAACAAACACCGTGGAACCTAAACGAATGAAAGAAAACTATCATTTGGCCACAACCAACATTCACAGATACAACACAATATGACGTGCGGGGTTGAGGTTAAAGGTTGAGTGAAGGGCCCTCGTTTTAAACTACTTTTTTGAAAAGGATTGGGAACAAGTAAGACGTATTTAATTTATTTAATGGGAAGTAGTAAGAGCTATTGAATTTAATCTATGTATTATATTCTATTGTATTGTATTCTGTTGTATTCTTTTGGATTGTATTCACACTAACCCCACTAAAACTTCAGCCCACAAAAACTCACCTCTGGCGCCTAGCCTCTGGCACTTAGCCTCTAACACTTAGCCTTTAACACTTAGCCTTTAACACTTAGCCTTTAACACTTAGCCTTTAACACTTAGCCTTTAACACTTAGCCTAGAAGGTGAATAAATAGGGTTAAAGGTTGAGTGAAGGGCCCTCGTTTTAAACTACTGTTTTGAAAAGGAGTGGGAACAAGTAAGACGTATTTAATTTATTTAATGGGAAGTAGTAAGACTTATTAAATTTATTTAATCTACTTTTCTTCCCAGGCAAAATTTGATGTGCTGCAATTCCAAATTTCCAAAGTGAATGAAGGAATGAAGTCCTTTAAATTATGATTTTGTATAAATACTAGGCATTAACACAAAATCAACGGCACAAAATGGGCAGACTTTACTTGTTTGAAAAGGACTGGTTACAAGACAGACTTTTTTAATTTATTTAATGGGAAGAAGACTTAGTTTAATTGATCTATTTTTGTTCCCTGGCAAAATTCGATTTGCTGCAATTCCAAATTTCCAAAGTGAATGAAGGCAAGAAGTCGTTTAAATTATGATTTTGTTTAAATACTAGGCATGGACACAAAATCTACGGCACAAAATGGGCAGACTTTACTTGTTTGAAGAGGACTGGTTACAAGACAGACTTTTCTGATTTATTTATTGGGAAGAAGACTTATTTAGTTTATTTAATCTATTTTTGTTCCCTGGCAAAATTGGATTTGCTGAAACTGTATTTTGCCAAATCTTGCCTTGAGACCTGATAGGAAGTATTAAACGCTTAGTTAAATCAATACAAGTTGGTAGTAAGAGCGAGTAATGTTGGTTGAACCGATGAATGAAGGTTGAAAGCAATTTAAATTATGACTTTGTATAAATACTAGATATTAACAGAACATCTACTGCGCGAAATGGGCAGAGTTTACTTGTTTGAGAAGGAGTGGCTTATTCAAAACTAAGATTTATTTAATCTGTTTGTTCCCAGGCAAAATTGGATGTGATGCAATTCCAAATTTCACCACATGACGGTGCCCAATTTCGACTTCATAGGACATATTAAACACTTAGCTTGTTATTATGTTCAAGGTAATCAGATTTGTTTATTATTCTAATGGCCTCTTCAAAACTATTCTGGATTACTACTTTGGATCTATTCTACATTACTTGGCAACAACATACTCTGTAACAGATTAGGCAGTATAATCATATATGTTAACTTGAGAGTGCCCACACTCAATCTACTTATTGTGATGTGTTAAATCAATTACTGTTAGACATTATTTGTCTGATAATCTACCAAATCTTTGAATTGAAGAATTTGTGATTTAATTAATAGCTTGTTGTTATGTTCAGGGTAATCAGACTTGTATATAATTCTAATGGCCTTCTTTTGAAAACTATTCTGAATTACAACTTTGGATCTTATATTACTTTGCAACAATCTACTCGGTGACAGATTAGGCAGTATAATCACATATGTTAACTTCAGTGCCCACACTGTATTTATTTATGGTTATTTGTTAAATCAAGTACTGTTAGACATGAAATAGGAAGTGTTTAACATAAATGTTATGGCTACTCACCATTGTAGCTCGCTCCTGGTCAATGATACGAGCCTCTTCTTGCAGTGGAAAACTTGCAGCCAACAAACACCGTGGAACCTAAAGGAATGAAATTAAACATTAACATTTCGCCTCGACCAATTTTCACACGTACAACGCAACGCGGCTACACTTCTGCTATTACAAACGTAAATCTCCTTAAACACAATGAGTGTTACTTACCGTGTACGCTCTAGACGGTCCAGTTGCAAGCAGAAAATAAAGATATTTCTGTTGATAATCGTCGCTGCTCAGTGGCTCACGGCCATCGCGCCAACAGATTTGAATTTTGGCGGAGGTTCCGGCAATTACGTCATATCCGCGGCACATGACTGCGACGTAATACCCGCTTATCTGAAACGGCAGTTAAAAGTAGAGTTACATCAAGTTTTCTTGGAACCTAAACGAATGAAAGAAAACTATCATTTGGCCACAACCAACATTCACAGATACAACACAACGTGCGGGGTTGAGGTTAAAGATTGAGTGAAGGGCCCTCGTTTTAAACTACTGTTTTGAAAAGGAGTGGAAACAAGTAAGACGTATTTAATTTATTTAATGGGAAGTAGTAAGACTTATTAAATTTATTTAATCTACTTTTCTTCCCAGGCAAAATTTGATGTGCTGCAATTCCAAATTTCCAAAGTGAATGAAGGAATGAAGTCCTTTAAATTATGATTTTGTATAAATACTAGGCATAAACACAAAATCGACGGCACAAAATGGGCAGACTTTACTTGTTTGAAAAGGACTGGTTACAAGACAGACTTTTTTAATTTATTTAATGGGAAGAAGACTTATTTAGTTTAATTGATCTATTTTTGTTCCCTGGCAAAATTCGATTTGCTGCAATTCCAAATTTCCAAAGTGAATGAAGGAAAGAAGTCGTTTAAATTATGATTTTGTTTAAATACTAGGCATAGACACAAAATCTACGGCACAAAATGGGCAGACTTTACTTGTTTGAAGAGGACTGGTTACAAGACAGACTTTTCTGATTTATTTAATGGGAAGAGGACTTATTTAGTTTATTTAATCTATTTTTGTTCCCTGGCAAAATTGGATTTGCTGAAATTGTATTTTGCCAAATCTCGATTTGAGACCTGATAGGAAGTATTAAACGCTTAGTTAAATCAATACAAGTTGGTAATAAGAGCGAGTAATGTTGGTTGAACCGATGAATGAAGGTTGAAAGCAATTTAAATTATGACTTTGTATAAATACTAGATATTAACAGAACATCTACTGCGCAAAATGGGCAGAGTTTACTTGTTTGAGAAGGAGTGGTTTATTCAAAACTAAGATTTATGTAATCTGTTTGTTCCCAGGCAAAATTGGATGTGATGCAATTCCAAATTTCACCACATGATGGTGCCCAATTTTGACTTCATAGGACATATTAAACACTTAGCTTGTTATTATGTTCAAGGTAATCAGATTTGTTTATCATTCTAATGGCCTCTTCAAAACTATTCTGGATTACTACTTTGGATCTATTCTACATTACTTGGCAACAACATACTCTGTAACAGATTAGGCAGTATAATCACATATGTTAACTTGAGAGTGCCCACACTCAATCTACTTATCGTGATGTGTTAAATCAATTACTGTTAGACATTATTTGTCTGATAATCTACCAAATCTTTGAATTGAAGAATTTGTGATTTAATTAATAGCTTGTTCAGGGTAATCAGACTTGTATATAATTCTAATGGCCTTCTTTTGAAAACTATTCTGAATTACAACTTTGGATCTTATATTACTTTGCAACAATCTACTCGGTGACAGATTAGGCAGTATAATCACATATGTTAACTTCAGTGCCCACACTGTATTTATTTATGGTTATTTGTTAAATCAAGTACTGTTAGACATGAAATAGGAAGTGTTTAACATAAATGTTATGGCTACTCACCATTGTAGCTCGCTCCTGGTCAATGATACGAGCCTCTTCTTGCAGTGGAAAACTTGCAGCCAACAAACACCGTGGAACCTAAAGGAATGAAATTAAACATTAACATTTCGCCTCGACCAATTTTCACACGTACAACGCAACGCGGCTACACTTCTGCTATTACAAACGTAAATCTCCTTAAACACAATGAGTGTTACTTACCGTGTACGCTCTAGGCAAAATTGGATGTGATGCAATTCCAAATCTATCTGAAACGGCAGTTAAAAGTAGAGTTACATCAAGTTTTCTTTTTTAATCAACACAATCATTTACAACCGTTGACCAGAAAGAATCGTCGAAATTCGACGTCCCCCACAAACGCCACGCTCACTCGCTTTTCAGGGCAACAAAAGTACTTCTTTTTAAAAACGATGAGTTGTACTTACCGTGTACGCTCTGGACGGTCCAGTTGCAAGCAGAAAATAAAAATATTTCTCTTGTTAGTCGTATGTTACCATCCGCTGTGTCTTTGTCAACATCGCCGCCGTTTTCCTACTTCCTGCTGCGAGCCACGCCCACGGATTTAAATTTGGGCGGAAGCTCTTTCCATTGGCGTCGTTTTCGCGTATAGCAAATCCGATTGGTTGGGAAGGGGGCACGGTTATGCAGCCGAGGGGTCCTGTGATCGGTGGGATGTAAAGTAGGCGTCGACGTCACGTCCGCGTCACGTGACCACGACGTGGCAGACGTCATATAGCAACCGCTGTTTTGTTTAGTAGACTTACAGTTGTTATGCATTGACATAATGGCGCACACACCAAATAGATTTAAATAAATTAAATAATTCTTCTGCCCACTCTCTTTTAAACAAGTTAACTCTCCCCGCGGATTTGAATTCCGGCGAAAGTTACGCCCATCGACGTCACGTATGTCACGTGACCACGACGTGGCAGATGTCATATAGCAACCGCTGTTTTGTTTAGTAGATTTACAGTTGTTATGCATTGGCATAATGGTGTGCACTCAAAATAGATTTAAATAAATTAAATATTTCTTCTGCCCACTCCCTTTTAAACAAGTTAACTCTGCCCACGTCCATTGACGATTGTCTGCTCAATCCCACCTGAGCAGACAAAATAGCTACATTCTTCAGTCACTCATCCGTCTGGCATTACTGGACCAACCCCCCCCCCCCCCCCCCCCCGAACGTGGCTGGGAAAATGCGGAGAAAAGCAAATGTCATTTTCCAGTCAACCAAAGAATTTGTGGATGAAAATGACACAACATTCCAAAGCTGTCCACGCGTTTGTCTCTTCTAGAATGTCAAGTGGGTGGAGGAGAAGCAGCTGCTGCGTCAGAGCAATCAGCAGTTGGCCGAAAAGGTGACGGAAAGAAAGGCGCTGGGCGGAGTCGCTTGGCGTCACACCTGTCGGGAAGCCCCGCAGATGAGGTCTGACTGTCTTTTCAGGTCAGGCGGATGGAGGCGGAAGAAGCGCGTCTGAAAGAGCACATCCAGGATATCCGAGACCAAAACGAACTGCTTGAGTTCCGCATCCTGGAGCTGGAGGTGGGAAGACTCGCACAAGCGTGTTGAGGCCAGAGATGTGACGGACGGACGGACGGACGGACGGACGGATGCATGCCTCTGCCTTTCAGGAGAGGGAGTGGCGCTCCCCCGTCTTGAAGTTTCTGCAAGTCCGTTTCCCAGACGGCCTCAGCCCTTTGCAGATCTACTGCGAGGCCGAGGGCGTGAGCGTACTGTTAGGTTACGGATTCTAGTTATTGATCTGACTCCAAATTGCGATCAACACTTAACACATAAATTGCTATGTCCTAATCCACACACTGGCGCACCTAACAATTTTGCGAGTTCGTTCTGTCAAAGAGAAGACCAGTAGATCAATCAGACCAAATTTACCAATTATTTATTCCTGACAGAGCGCACTAATACAGGCCTGGGTCCCGGGTCCCTCACACTAAAACTCGTGCGTTTTTGTGACCACCAAAAGACGACACATTCTTCCGGGTTGCCCAGTTTTAAAGAAACACAATATGAATATTAAAGCATGCAAAATATTGTGAGATGATTGGTCGATGGCCATCTCCTCCCCGGTCCAGGTGTCGCTGAGGTCAGACAGTTGGGTTTTTCCCTCGTAGGCCGGTCTCATAGACGTGCTGTTGTTCTTGTTCCTAACCGACCTTGAGATGATCTCCTCCGGTACTCCCTATCCGGGCCTATTCCACAACACTTTGAAGAAAACAAGTTCATGCAGTTTGTCTGCACATTCCTCGCCCCCCACCAATCCACACGTGCACTCTAATACTAGATATTATATTAATATGATTATAAGTTTAACACAAACTTAAAAAATATGTTTGCAAACTCCCAAAAGCACATTTCCCTTTATTCCCTCTCATGACCTCATTTATGAGGTCATCACCCGTTACCCTAGCAAACAGCTACCAGCGCGCTGTCGATCCTTCCTTCCCCCCGCTGCTCATGTTGAGTCACCAGGGCATATTGGCCCATCGGTGGCAACGGGCCAACGGTTTTCTCGATCAACCGGACAGTGAGTGACCTAATACATGGAATACAACAACAATCGCATAAAATCATAATTGTAATAAAAATAGCTACAGCAACAAGCACAGACATGATGAGGCCTTTCCAGCTTCCGAACGTTTTCATCCAATCAGACCAAATATCGGTGTGTACGCCTGAATGATCTTTCATCTTTTTGTTCAGTGTCCTTAGTCCTTCCAACGCCCTGGTCAGTCGGCCTCCTGGTGCCGTGTTGTTTGGGATGAAAGTACAACATGCATCACCAAACATTCCACACACACCATGTTCCTTAGCCAATAGCATGTCCAACGCAATTCTATTTTGGAACGCCATTAACGACGTTGCAGCCAATTGTTCATGAACTGCGGCAAATGATTCAGCTGTATAATTACCCAGTCGTTGGACATTGTAATGAACGTAATTAATACGGTCTACATTTTTACTGGGGGTGATCCATAGGAAGATACTTTCGAATCCCGAGGACACTTGATTAGCGAGTTTATACTTATCTGGCACACCCCGGGGCACTCCTATAGTGCCAATATATGTTGGATGGTCGTCGCTCAACCACGGGGGCAAAATGTCTCTTTTGGCTCGCTTCAGGAGCCCCGCCAGTGGGGACTCCAGGTTCCAATTGAGATTCTGTATTTCAATGGGGACAACCACCACAGGCATTATCAACGACACGAGGGCACAGATACCTGATGCATTCTTCGGCAAGCGATCCTATAATTTGTCATCTCCACACCACAACCAGATGTCACTGGTCTTCCTCTGCTCCTTCCATCATTGCTGGGTGAATTCTGGCATGTCCTGTTAAAGCTTGAAAGCAAGTGAATTTGGAAAAAAACTTTGTATATCACAATTACAAATTGAAACCTACTCACCCATTTCTATTTTACCACTCCCCCCTTTTGACACATTCACCCAATGTGTCATTACGTAGCAAAAGGAACCTGCAAAGCGTCCCCTCTCATCACCACACTCATTGTAGCCAGGCCTGCGGAACCTCTAGTTACCATCTGGGCCCCGGGACCATCACCCCAAGTCCTTGAAACTTGACTGTCCACCACACACACTCGGCAACACAAACAAAAATCATCGCACTGCTGTCAGTGAGCTTATAGCCCGGCTGACAGCGGACATTTGTACACACAAAAACAGACATCAAGTATCAAAATAAAAACAGTCATAAAATGAATCCTGGCGCCCGCGGATCATGTCCTGAAAACCACGTCATCAACAAGTTCATCATAAAAACCAAAAGGGCAAGGGTTAACATATTCTTGTAAATCCAACACAAACTTTCCACGAATGCAATCGACAACCTGCAAGAATGAAAACAAGTTACGCAAGCAACGCGCAATCCGCTCCTTGGCTGGTGGCTGATGCTGCAAAAAAAAAAAAAAAAAAAAAAAAAAAAAAAAAATCAAGTCACACAGAAAAACAAAGCAGAGCGTGCTATTGTCGCAAACACGTTCAAGCGTCAAACAATTGGTCACTGTCCACCTAGTCCGTCACCCCGTCGGGTGAGCTCAAAGTCGTCACACGTCAAATCGTCCAAAGTCTTGCTGTTCGATACTAGTTCTGTCTTGTCTGACCATATCACTGAAATGGGCCTTCTCCATCACATCGTTTTGTTGTCGATGGTGCCCCTGATTTGATCATTGAGCCATGGTTCCGGTCAGAACTCATCATTTACCAGTTCCAGACCCTCCAGTCTGTACCACCCCTTCAGGTGAGAGGAATTTTATCCTCAATTGCAAACACATCACCCCAACTTCAGACCTCTCTGGCCAATCATACTGCGCACACACAGTCATAGATGATCACATGCGCACACACCCATCCACACACTCGCAGACACACACATCCGTCTCTATCACTCAGCTCTCCTCCCACACTAAGCAAAGTTAGTATGTTAGTGTGCAGGCAAACATTGACTCCTAATAGTAACTCTTCACATTTGGACATACTTGTCAACATGACCTATTGTAAAATCTCCAATTCAATTTTCCATAAACTCGCCCATCAGATTCATCGCAAATTGTCATATATGTCTATCTGGGGGGGAGACGACTGTGGGACCCGCGTGTCAGGGGAGCCTCCATAACCTCAGATTGCTCCTACAAACTCGATCTCTATTAATTATCCTAATTAAATTCAATAAAGATGGGTCCGACTATTCCCTCTGGATTTTTACATCATCATTTGGCTCTCCCCCTTTTTCCTGTTGTCTAGCTCAAATATGTTTCTCAGTCTGCTTCTCTTTATTGCCCCTCTTGGCGAGTCTAACTCGCCCCTTTTTCTCTTCCTAAAAATCCTGCCTGTCACACCATCCAGCACCTCTCCCTAGAATGGGCAGTTTTTAATGTAATTTACGTCATTGCTGTCCAGATCTTCTATCCTCAATCTCCCTTGCTGTCAATCCCTGTTAAAATGCCAAAATGCCCCTGTTCCTCTTGACCGAATCCACTTTAGTCCAAATGTCCTATTCTAAAATGTATCTAACTCGACTTCTACTTCTTAAGCCTGACGAGCCAAAATATCAGATCTCGCTCTTGTTTCTTACCGTTTTAGCCTATTTGTTTTATCCAAATCTGTTCAATCTCTGACTATGATGCTTTTCTCTGTAGCTCTACGCATTATTCAATTTTTATCAAATCTCCTCAGTTCTGTCAAACTCAGTGCACAATGAAGCTCCTGTCCACCTTGACCCGAGCTCCACCCAGTTTGGTAACGCCACAGCAAGGAGTGCGATTTGGCCGTCGGACACTTCCAACACCCCTGCGTCCCAGAGGCCACACAGAGTGTCTTCCATGCCTTGGTCCGCCTCTTTCGGCCAACGATATTGAGGCCGTTTGATAGGCTGCGTCTCATCCATTTGGAGATCAATAGGGGCCACCGAATGACAAAACCCGACATCAAATGGACCCTGGGACCACAGTGTGTCGGGCAAGGCCGCCAGCATTACTTCAGCGTCCTCATGATCAGTAAACTCCCTACCGTGTGTGCGGGACACCATAATCTCCTCCAGCAATCCTGTGTCTGCCATGGGTTGTTTAATTTGGTATGCATTCTGAGACTCAGACCAGTACAAATTAGGAATGTGAGTTTTCCGCCAATCAGTCTGTTGCAACAACTGCTTGACCATTGAGCCCAATTGTCTGGCCTCGTGTCCTGGGGCAAGAGCCAGCGAAATGTGTGGCACCCCTTTCTCTGTCATTTTGAACCACTGCATTTGTTCATATGTCAATTCAGTTGCCGCTGCGACTCCCTCTTTACCAATCAAAATGCACGATGAAGTTAAATCCCACATGTGCCCTTCAATTTCTTCAAACAAATCCCGATATACATCATCACTTTTTCGGTCATAAAATAGAGTGCAATGCAAAGGATCAACAGGTGGGTGGTATGGCGCCAGTGAGCAGATCCAGGCTTCCACAGTAGGTAGGTCGAGAACACACCGCCACCAGCAGGGGTCTCTGGCTCCAGCCTGGCCCAGTAGATGGTTGCAGTTTCTGCTTCTGCCGGTAGGGGCGCCATCAGCCACTGACCATGTTGTTGTAGCTGCTGTGAGCACTGGATGCTGATGCCATCTGGAAATTGAATAATCACTCCCTCTGGCCCACACAGAATTCTGGCTTGAACGGCTGACAGCAAGTCCCTTCCCATCAAATTGATCGGAGTGTCTGTGGAATGGATGTATTTGTACCACAGTCTACACCCTGTCCGGGTGATCACAGTTTCAAGTGGTTTGGTAAAAGGCAGAGTACGTGGTTGTCCCGAGAAGCCGACTAAAGTTGTTGTTTTCTTTGACAGTGAGGATACAGGAAGGGCAGTGTTTATTGATGAATAAGTTGCTCCTGTGTCCACCGGCATCTTCACAGGTTTTTCTTTCCACTGTCACATGAAGCATTGGCTCCGCCGGGCCACTGCTTTCCTGGCTCCCTGGGCAGCCCTATTCAAATTCTCCACACCAGAGATCATCATGTTGGTAGTACTGACCTCCGTGCGTTTGTGGGCGGGTGGCTCCGCGCGGTCGATACTGTGGGCATTCTTTTGCCCAGTGGTCGGTTTCGCCGCAGATGAAACATGCGTTGGGCGAATGGGGTTTGTATGCTGCCCTCCCCGGGTAAGCAGGTGCACTCCCTCTGTATCCGCCCCGGAACTGGCCCCTTCCGCGCCCCACCACCTGAAGAGCCTGTGACATTTGCATTTCCTTTTTCTGTGATTTAGACTGTTTAGCTTCACCATGCATTTTTGCCAACTGTAATTTCAACAACTGTTTAGATAATGCGTCTGTCTCGTTTTCAACTTTAGCTTGTGACTCAGTGAACATTCTGCAGTGATGCAAAACATGACGTTTAAATCGTTCTTCGGCACAAACCAGAATGTCAGGGTCTGACATTAGCTGCTTCTTCACATCTGGCGGAAGTCCATCCAGCAGCGCCGTTCGGAAGAGCACCTCTGCCTCGTGCGTGAGAGCCGGATGTCGACCTGTGGTTTCAATCCAACTCTCCACACATGTTACATAATGTTGTGCAGGTGACATTTTCACATCATAAGGAAACAGATCGGTGGGTTGTGGGAAAGTCAATTTAATGTTTTCAAACAGGGGCGCTGCTACTTGTGGCAAGGGCACCTCCCTCCCCAGTCTCGCTGTGCCTGCTGCTTCCTCAATTGCCTGCAGTTGCACCGGGGAGCATGCTCCTGCCAACATCTGGCGCATGTCACCGAGTGTACAGCTCTGCCCACTCATCAGAGCCAAAAATTTGTTCAGCCACACCTTGCCTCCTCTGTGAAGTGGGGGCATATTTTCCATTATCGCGGTCACATCACGGAGCACCATGGGCTCGTAGTGCTGACCGCCCGATGTGGTCACCAGCGGACACATCAATTCATTTTTCTGCACCTCGGCCTGTGTCATCTGTCCCTGACCACTCCGCAAATTATATTTTCTCCGTGTCTCTCTCTCTCTCTCTCTCTGTTGCCCATTTTAACATCTGCGCTTCCTGTCTACGCTGCTCATCGGCTTGATCAATTTTCTTTTTTAGCTCCTCATTCTCGGCAGTAAGTCTATGCCAGCTTTCTCCTTTCGTCACATTGGACGGTTGAAGGCTCAGACCGGGGGTGGAGGTGTCCACGCGGGATGTGTCCACGCGGGATGTGTCCCCCTCCCGGGCCCGTCGCCTCTCTTTATTTACTGCTTGTTCAATCAATTGTACAATACTCTGATCCGCCCTTTCGCCTTCGCCCTCGACATCCACTACCATCCTGCCACCCAGCGTCACCACCGGAACCATTACTCCGGGGTCGCCGTACGGCAGCGGTCCAACATAGCTCACTCCGAGTTTTGGGGCACTCGGGTGTGTCACATCATGCAAAGATGGATAAATGCCCTTGTATTTATTTCTTTCCTTGTCTATTTTCACCGCTTTCTCTACCCTTCTTTCTCATGCTCTTGTTAGCCTGCCATTGTCCAAATCAAAAATGTTTTTTTCTTTTAACTGTCTTTCTTTTGAACCTCTAAATCGCTCGTGTTGCTAACCTAACCTAACCTTAAAGAAAGGACAAACAGATTACTCCCAATAGCTCCTCATTATTTGCGAGTTAGCCCCCCTTTCTTGAACATTCTCTGATCCATGCCGTCTTCCTCCTCACACTGTGTGGATGCAGCACACAGGGTGTGCACATAAACGCACACACCGAGCGCGCACACAACCGCACGTACACACACACACACACACACACACACACACGCATACGCACGCACGCACGCACGCACGCACGCACAATCCATCTCTCATGTAGCTTCTTTGCCACTTTCTATCGGTCAATACCACTCACAATTTGCGCTTCCACATCAGCATATACATTCCTTCAATCTCACTGCTTCAAACATTCACTGAGAAACTCACACTGTCCCTGCCCCGCCCGGGCTATAGCACCCCCCGTGCGAGGGGGTCGCGGCATCAATGTTGACCGGTTACAGGCTGGCCATTTCCTGCAACAATCATGATGCCGGCCCACCGCCCGCACGAGCATAGCACAGGCCCACGCGCACAGCCCAGACCCGCGACTACGCGCGAGTGCAGGCACGCTCATCAGTCGCAACCTCTCAAAGGGCAGGCCAACTTTGCTGTTGCGCCCTTCATCATGTTCACATTCGACATCTTTCAATGTCTTCTACACAACATTTGTTGTCTCTTATTCTCATCCTATCAAGCCACCGTTCTAGTAACTTTCTGTCACACACCTTATTTTCTCTACTGCCACACCTTGCTCATCTTAGTTTCTCTAACCAACTTAACTTAAACACACCATTCTTCCATAGAACACACATCACTCACACACACTCATATACACACCCACTCATGAGGATCCTCTGCGCGCACACTCTCTCTCCCCCCAATTTGGTTCATTTTGGATGTTTTAGCGGTCTGATCTCTCACAGGAGGAACTGTTACCACCGGATATTTTTTGAGGAGGCCTCACTTCCCCTCGGGGATCTCTTTATTAACCCCAGCTATTTGAATACGATCGTCACCGCACCCTTGTCCGCCACGACGAAGCACTAGGTCCCTGACCTATCCTTAGTACGCGTAAGTCCCTGACTTTACCGTACACGTTACACACGTAAGTTCCAAACTTATTCACCGTATGTATCTTAACTTCATGCACACCTTATTTGATCTGAACGACAGTCTCCTCTTAAATTTCCTCTTTCAATTTGCAGCATTTTGACTTATAGTAACAGGTATTCTGCTTACCTTATCGGTGATGAGCTCAGGGTTTAGGAGACGTCGTACCAGCTCAACGTTGTGCGCTTATTCCAAACGGTTCGCCGACCGGGAGACAGTGTCCCTGACACTGTCCGGTGTCTTGGCTAAAGACCACGAGTTGTCAATTACCCTTCTCTTGACATCACGTCCGCGGTCACCAAGAAATTGTTAGGTTACGGATTCTAGTTATTGATCTGACTCCAAATTGCGATCAACACTTAACACATAAATTGCTATGTCCTAATCCACACACTGGCGCACCTAACAATTTTGCGAGTTCGTTCTGTCAAAGAGAAGACCAGTAGATCAATCAGACCAAATTTACCAATTATTTATTCCTGACAGAGCGCACTAATACAGGCCTGGGTCCCGGGTCCCTCACACTAAAACTCGTGCGTTTTTGTGACCACCAAAAGACGACACATTCTTCCGGGTTGCCCAGTTTTAAAGAAACACAATATGAATATTAAAGCATGCAAAATATTGTGAGATGATTGGTCGATGGCCATCTCCTCCCCGGTCCAGGTGTCGCTGAGGTCAGACAGTTGGGTTTTTCCCTCGTAGGCCGGTCTCATAGACGTGCTGTTGTTCTTGTTCCTAACCGACCTTGAGATGATCTCCTCCGGTACTCCCTATCCGGGCCTATTCCACAACACTTTGAAGAAAACAAGTTCATGCAGTTTGTCTGCACATTCCTCGCCCCCCACCAATCCACACGTGCACTCTAATACTAGATATTATATTAATATGATTATAAGTTTAACACAAACTTAAAAAATATGTTTGCAAACTCCCAAAAGCACATTTCCCTTTATTACGTAAGGCGTCCCTCGCAACCCTAACCTTAACCCGAGGTCCCAGAACACCTTACATTGCTCCTTGCGCCTTTCCCCCGGACATCGTCATCAGTGATCTGATGAAGAAGCTGGACATCCTGGGCTATAACGCCGTAAGTGTATGTCGAACTCCTTATGTTCGCACTCCACGAGACTCGGCGGCTCAAATGTGACTTTTGGAAGGCTTTGCGCTGAAAGAAGCTTGTTGACGCTGTGCCTTTGGGCTCTTGCAGAATCTCACCAACGAGGAGCAGGTGGTCGTGATTCACGCCAGGACCCTTCTCACCCTAGCCGAGCAGGTAACGCGCACGTCCACGCACGCTCTCGCATTCTGCTTATGTGACAGCAGCCTTTCCTCAGTGGTTAGAATACATCAAAGTGACCAAGTCAGCACTTCAACAGAAGATGTTGGACATTGAAAGTGAGAAGGTAGACAGACACGCGACATCAGCCAAGGGGAACTCCGGCAATGTGCCCCAACAATTCTGACCTTGAGCTGTGCTAGGATATGTTCTGCAAGCAGAAGGGCTACCTGGATGAAGAGTTGGACTTCAGGAAGTGTTCCATGGACCAGGCTCATAAGGTAAGCCGCCCTCAAATCTCCCGCCGGACCACTGATGGACGAGGATTGCGGCCCAGAGGATCCTGGAGCTGGAGGCCATGTTGTACGAGGCGCTACCGCAGCGGGACTGCCCCGCCACGGACGGCGAAAAAGCCAGCCACGCTGGCGTGAATGACGTGCTGACGGCGGATCAGAGAGAAGAGCTTAGGAGCGCCGTGGACCAATGGAAGCGAGCCCTGATGTGCGAGTTGAGGGAGCGCGACGCTTGCATCCTCCAAGAGAGAATGGATCTGCTGCACAGCGCGCAACAGGTAAGGGCCCAAAGCCAGCCCGGCACTTACTTGCACGCTTACTGGCTTTTGAATGCCACTTTCCATTTGTCCGTCCTAGAGGAACAAAGAGCTGAAAGAATTCATCGAAGCTCAGAAGAGACAAATCAAACAATTGGAGGAGAAGTTTCTGTTTCTCTTTCTATTCTTCTCCTTGGCCTTCATTCTGTGGCCCTAACACCAGCTGGTGAGTGAGCTCCAGCGGCACCGCACTCGACACCTCCGATACACTGCCAGCCGGTCTCAGACGTTGGCAGACGCTCCGATGCCAACGTATACCCCCCGCCACGGTGACAGAGGCACCGCGTCACACCGGCGCTCATCCAATCAGAAGGCAGGAAAAGCAAATTCACATGCAGGGCACTTTTGAACCAGAAGAGAGCGCCACAAAAAACGGTTGTTGCCCCAAACGCGCACTAAAAAGGGTCAGAATAACAAGAGTCCCACTGGCCAGCCGGGGCCACCCGTCCAGCTGTTTCTTCAGGGGGGAAAAAAATTGGAGTCACCGGTGAGTACATTTTGCATTTAGCTCTGCTTTTCTGCTTCTGTCTTCAAGTGTGTGGCATCCTGCGATCAAAGATTCAGCCAACCCCAAAGCGGTTGACCTCAACGTCCCACCACCATGCCTACCAGAGCAGGTGACGTGATGCTTTGGACATCCTTCCGTCTCAGATGCCCAAAAGTACTCTTTGCCACATCTGCGGCAATACGGTGTCTTTTCAAAGGTGCAAATAAATCCAGCGTGGGCGGAACACGCACGTCTTCGGTTTTTCCCGCTTTGTTTGTGTGACAGCTGTTGTGAAAATTTTATACAAATAAAGTTGTATAGTACAGGTTTGGCCAAGCCGCAACTCCCGAACCGCATGCGGCTCTTTTATGTTCATATCAACATTTGTGTGTGTGTGGGGGGTTGTGCGTGTTGGCTTCACTTGAGTTCAATTTGGTATTTTGGTCAAAAGCGCATGTGGTGAAATTCCACAAAGTAGGATGGGCAAACACATTTCTTTAAACTATGAGTGTCAATTGGGCTCTCGAAATGGCAGGGAAAAGATGCACAGCAAAACGAAAATACGTAGATGAACACAGGACGTTTTAATCAGAGTGGGAAAGTTTCTATTTTTTGTTGAACGTGATGGCAAACCATTCTGCCTGATACGTCAGACCTCAGCGCATTTCAAAGATTCAAATCTTCAGCGCCATGCACTTCAGCTCACTCCATGCTAACATTGATCAGGCGTCGAACCCGCAACATCATGCTTAAGAGGTGGCCATGCTAACCAGTGCGCCATTATGTCAACGCATAATAACTAAGTCTACTGATCAAAACAGCGGTTACTATATGACGTCACTACGTCGTGGTCACGTGACGCAGACAAGACGTCAATGGACGTGGGCAGAGTTAACTTGTTTAAAAGGGAGTGGGCAGAAGAAATATTTAATTTATTTAAATCTATTTTGAGTGCACACCATTATGCCAATGCATAACAACTGTAAATCTACTAAACAAAACAGCGGTTGCTATATGACATCTGCCACGTCGTGGTCACGTGACATACGTGACGTCGATGGGCGTAACTTTCGCCGGAATTCAAATCCGCGGGGAGAGTTAACTTGTTTAAAAGAGAGTGGGCAGAAGAATTATTTAATTTATTTAAATCTATTTGGTGTGTGCGCCATTATGTCAATGCATAACAACTGTAAGTCTACTAAACAAAACAGCGGTTGCTATATGACGTCTGCCACGTCGTGGTCACGTGACGCGGACGTGACGTCGACGCCTACTTTACATCCCACCGATCACAGGACCCCTCGGCTGCATAACCGTGCCCCCTTCCCAACCAATCGGATTTGCTATACGCGAAAACGACGCCAATGGAAAGAGCTTCCGCCCAAATTTAAATCCGTGGGCGTGGCTCGCAGCAGGAAGTAGGAAAATGGCGGCGATGTTGACAAAGACACAGCGGATGGTAACATACGACTAACAAGAGAAATATTTTTATTTTCTGCTTGCAACTGGACCGTCCAGAGCGTACACGGTAAGTACAACTCATCGTTTTTAAAAAGAAGTACTTTTGTTGCCCTGAAAAGCGAGTGAGCGTGGCGTTTGTGGGGGACGTCGAATTTCGACGATTCTTTCTGGTCAACGGTTGTAAATGATTGTGTTGATTAAAAAAGAAAACTTGATGTAACTCTACTTTTAACTGCCGTTTCAGATAGATTTGGAATTGCATCACATCCAATTTTGCCTAGAGCGTACACGGTAAGTAACACTCGTTGTGTTTAAGGAGATTTACGTTTGTAATAGCAGAAGTGTAGCCGCGTTGCGTTGTACGTGTGAATGTTGGTCCAGGCGAAATGTTAATGTTTAATTTCATTCCTTTAGGTTCCACGGTGTTTGTTGGCTGCAAGTTTTCCACTGCAAGAAGAGGCTCATATCATTGACCAGGAGCGAGCTACAATGGTGAGTAGCCATAACATTTATGTTAAACACTTCCTATTTCATGTCTAACAGTACTTGATTTAACAAATAACCATAAATAAATACAGTGTGGGCACTGAAGTTAACATATGTGATTATACTGCCTAATCTGTCACCGAGTAGATTGTTGCAAAGTAATATAAGATCCAAAGTTGTAATTCAGAATAGTTTTCAAAAGAAGGCCATTAGAATTATATACAAGTCTGATTACCCTGAACAAGCTATTAATTAAATCACAAATTCTTCAATTCAAAGATTTGGTAGATTATCAGACAAATAATGTCTAACAGTAATTGATTTAACACATCACGATAAGTAGATTGAGTGTGGGCACTCTCAAGTTAACATATATGATTATACTGCCTAATCTGTTACAGAGTATGTTGTTGCCAAGTAATGTAGAATAGATCCAAAGTAGTAATCCAGAATAGTTTTGAAGAGGCCATTAGAATAATAAACAAATCTGATTACCTTGAACATAATAACAAGCTAAGGCGGCTCGGTGGCGCACTGGGTAGCACGTCCGCCTCACAGTTAGGAGGGTGCGGGTTCGATTCCACCTCCGGCCCTCCCTGTGTGGAGTTTGCATGTTCTCCCCGGGCCCGCGTGGGTTTTCTCCGGGCACTCCGGTTTCCTCCCACATTCCAAAAACATGCTTGGTAGGCCGATTGAAGACTCCAAATTGTCCCTAGGTGTGAGTGCGAGTGTGATTGGTTGTCTGTCTCTGTGTGCCCTGCGATTGGCTGGCAACCAGTTCAGGGTGTCCCCCGCCTACTGCCCGATGACTGCTGGGATAGGCTCCAGCACGCCCGCGACCCCCGTGGGGACTAAGCGGTTCAGAAAATGGATGGATGGATGGATAATAACAAGCTAAGTGTTTAATATGTCCTATGAAGTCGAAATTGGGCACCGTCATGTGGTGAAATTTGGAATTGCATCACATCCAATTTTGCCTGGGAACAAACAGATTAAATAAATCTTAGTTTTGAATAAGCCACTCCTTCTCAAACAAGTAAACTCTGCCCATTTCGCGCAGTAGATGTTCTGTTAATATCTAGTATTTATACAAAGTCATAATTTAAATTGCTTTCAACCTTCATTCATCGGTTCAACCAACATTACTCGCTCTTACTACCAACTTGTATTGATTTAACTAAGCGTTTAATACTTCCTATCAGGTCTCAAGGCAAGATTTGGCAAAATACAGTTTCAGCAAATCCAATTTTGCCAGGGAACAAAAATAGATTAAATAAACTAAATAAGTCTTCTTCCCAATAAATAAATCAGAAAAGTCTGTCTTGTAACCAGTCCTCTTCAAACAAGTAAAGTCTGCCCATTTTGTGCCGTAGATTTTGTGTCCATGCCTAGTATTTAAACAAAATCATAATTTAAACGACTTCTTGCCTTCATTCACTTTGGAAATTTGGAATTGCAGCAAATCGAATTTTGCCAGGGAACAAAAATAGATCAATTAAACTAAGTCTTCTTCCCATTAAATAAATTAAAAAAGTCTGTCTTGTAACCAGTCCTTTTCAAACAAGTAAAGTCTGCCCATTTTGTGCCGTCGATTTTGTGTTAATGCCTAGTATTTATACAAAATCATAATTTAAAGGACTTCATTCCTTCATTCACTTTGGAAATTTGGAATTGCAGCACATCAAATTTTGCCTGGGAAGAAAAGTAGATTAAATAAATTTAATAAGTCTTACTACTTCCCATTAAATAAATTAAATACGTCTTACTTGTTCCCACTCCTTTTCAAAACAGTAGTTTAAAACGAGGGCCCTTCACTCAACCTTTAACCCTATTTATTCACCTTCTAGGCTAAGTGTTAAAGGCTAAGTGTTAAAGGCTAAGTGTTAAAGGCTAAGTGTTAAAGGCTAAGTGTTAAAGGCTAAGTGTTAGAGGCTAAGTGCCAGAGGCTAGGCGCCAGAGGCGAGTTTTTGTGGGCTGAAGTTTTAGTGGGGTTAGTGTGAATACAATCCAAAAGAATACAACAGAATACAATACAATAGAATATAATACATAGATTAAATTCAATAGCTCTTACTACTTCCCATTAAATAAATTAAATACGTCTTACTTGTTCCCAATCCTTTTCAAAAAAGTAGTTTAAAACGAGGGCCCTTCACTCAACCTTTAACCTCAACCCCGCACGTCACATTGTGTTGTATCTGTGAATGTTGGTTGTGGCCAAATGATAGTTTTCTTTCATTCGTTTAGGTTCCACGGTGTTTGTTGGCTATGTTTTCCACTGTCAGAAGGATGAAAATACAAAGTACAACGCTTGGACGTGGGCGAAGACGTCACCGGTGAGTCCTTCCTTCCTATTTATTTACCTTCTAGATGCTAGAGGCTAAGTGTTAGAGGCTAAGTGTTAGAGGCTAAGTGTTAAAGGCAACACAATACGAACAACACAACACAATACGAACAACTCAACACAATATGAACAACACAATATGAACAACACAACACAATACGAACAACACAACACAATACGAACAACACAACACAATACGAACAACACAACACATTACGAACAACACAACACAATACGAACAACACAACGATACTGCACTGAACAACACGATACCGCACTGAGAAACACGATACCGCACTGAACAACACGATACCGCACTGAACAACACCATGCCGCACTGAACACCATCCCGCACTGAACAACACCATGCCGCACTAAACAACACCATGCCGCACTGAACAACACCATGCCTCACTGAACGACACCATGCCGCACTGAAAGACACCATGCCGCACTGAACGACACCATGCCGCACTGAAAGACACCATCCCGCACTGAACACCATGCCGCACTGAACAACACCATCCTGCACTGAACAACACCATCCCGCACTGAACAACACCATGCCGCACTGAACAACATTATGCCGCACTGAACAACATTATGCCTCACTGAACATTATGCCGCACTGAACAACACCATGCCGCACTGAACAACACCATGCCGCACTGAACAACACCATGCCGCACTGAACAACACCATGCCGCACTGAACAACACCATGCCGCACTGAACAACACCATGCCGCACTGAACAACATTATGCCGCACTGAACAACACCATGCCGCACTGAACAACACCATCCTGCACTGAACAACACCATTCCGCATTGAACACCATGCCGCACTGAACAACACCATCCCGCACTGAACAACACCATCCCGCACTGAACAACATTATGCCGCACTGAACAACATTATGCCGCACTGAACAACACCATGCCGCACTGAACAACACCATGCCGCACTGAACAACATTATAACGCACTGAACAACACCATCCCGCACTGAACAACACCATGGCGCACTAAACAACATTATGCCGCACTGAACAACATTATGCCGAAATGAACAACACCATGCCGCACTAAACAACACCATGCCGCACTGAACAACACCATGCCGCACTGAACAACACCATGCCGCACTGAACAACACGATCCCGCATTGAACACCATCCCGCACTGAACAACACCATGCCGCACTGAACAACACCATGCCGCACTGAACAACACCATGCCGCACTGAACAACACCATGCCGCACTGAACAACACCATTCCGCACTGAACAACACCATGCCGCACTGAACAACATTATGCCGCACTGAACAACACCATGCCGCACTGAACAACAACATGCCGCACTGAAAAACATTATGCCGCACTGAACAACACCATGCCGCACTGAACAACACCATCCCGAACTGAACAACACCATGCCGCATTGAACAACACCATGCCGCACTGAACAACACCATCCTGCACTGAACAACACCATCCCGCACTGAACAACACCATGCCGCACTGAACAACACCATGCCGCACTGAACAACACCATGCCGCAATGAACAACATTATGCCGCACTGAACAACATTATGCCGCACTGAACAACATTATGCCGCACTGAACAACATTATGCCGCACTGAACAACATTATGCCGCACTGAACAACATTATGCCGCACTGAACAACATTATGCCGCACTGAACAACACCATGCCGCACTGAACAACACCATGCCGCACTGAACAACACCATGCCGCACTGAACAACACCATGCCGCACTGAACAACACGATCCCGCATTGAACAACACCATGCCGCACTGAACAACACCATCCTGCACTGAACAACACCATCCCGCACTGAACAACACCATGCCGCACTGAACAACATTATGGCGCACTGAACAACATTATGCCGCACTGAACAACACCATGCCACACTGAACAACACCATGCCGCACTGAACAACACCATGCCGCACTGAACAACACCATGCCGCACTGAACAACACCATCCCGCACTGAACAACACCATGCCGCACTGAGCAACACCATGCCGCACTGAACAACACCATCCCGCACTGAACAACACCATGCCGCACTGAACAACACCATTCCGCACTGAACAACACCATGCCGCACTGAACAACATTACGCTGCACTGAACAACACCATGCCGCACTGAACAACACCATGCCGCACTGAACAACACCATGCCGCATTGAACAACACCATGCCGCATTGAACAACACCATGCCGCACTGAACAACACCATCCTGCACTGAACAACACCATGCCGCATTGAACAACACCATGCCGCACTGAACAACACCATCCTGCACTGAACAACACCATCCCGCACTGAACAACACCATCCCGCATTGAACAACACCATCCTGCACTGAACAACACCATGCCGCACTGAACAACACCATGCCGCACTGAACAACACCATTCCGCACTGAACAACACCATGCCGCACTGAACAACACCATCCTGCACTGAACAACACCATCCCGCACTGAACAACACCATGCCGCATTGAACAACACCATCCTGCACTGAACAACACCATCCTGCACTGAACAACACCATGCCGCACTGAACAACACCATGCCGCACTGAACAACACCATGCCGCACTGAACAACACCATGCCGCACTGAACAACATTATGCCGCACTGAACAACATTATGTCGCACTGAACAACACCATGCCGCACTGAACAACACCATGCTGCACTGAACAACATTATGCCGCACTGAAAAACACCATGCCGCACTGAACAACACCATCCCGCACTGAACAACACCATGCCGCATTGAACAACACCATGCCGCACTGAACAACACCATGCTGCACTGAACAACACGATCCTGCATTGAACAACACCATGCCGCACTGAACAACACCATCCTGCACTGAACAACACCATCCTGCACTGAACAACACCACCCCGTACTGAACAACACGATCCCGCATTGAACAACACCATCCCACACTGAACAACACCATGCCGCACTGAACAACACCATTCCGCACTGAACAACACCATGCCGCACTGAACAACACCATGCCGCACTGAACAACACCATGCCGCACTGAACAACACCATGCCGCATTGAACAACACCATGCCGCACTGAACAACACCATCCTGCACTGAACAACACCATCCCGCACTGAACAACACCATGCCGCATTGAACAACACCATGCCGCACTGAACAACACCATCCTGCACTGAACAACACCATCCCGCACTGAACAACACCATGCCGCACTGAACAACATTATGGCTTACTGAACAACATTATGCCGCACTGAACAACACCATGCCGCACTGAACAACACCATGCCGCACTGAACAACACCATGCCGCACTGAACAACATTATGCCGCACTGAACAACACCATGCCGCACTGAACAACACCATGCCGCACTGAACAACACCATGCCGCACTGAACAACACCATGCCGCACTGAACAACACAACGTCGCACTGAACAACACGACGCCGCACAGAACAACACGACGCCGCACAGAATAACACAATACCGCACAGAACAACACAATACCACACAAACAGTTTTAGATAATATTACGTCGCAGTCATGTCACGCGGACATGACGTCAATAGGCGGAACTCACGGCAAAATTATAATCCGTGGGCGTGGCTTGCAACAGGAAGTAGGAAAGCGGCAATTCTGGCAAACAAGACACAGCGGTTAGTAACACGATGACTTACAAGGCAAATATTTTTGTTTTCAGCTTGCAACTTGACCGTCTAGAGCGTACAAGGTAATTACAACTGTTTTTTTTTAGCCCTGAAAAGCGAGGGAGTGTGGCGTTTGGGAGGAATGTCGAACTCGGCGTCTGCTTCCAGCCACAGACGCCAAATTTCGACGATTATTTCGACTGGTCAACGGTTGTAAATTATTGCGTTGACTAAAAACTTTATTTAACTCTACTCTTAACTTTGCCGTTTCAGATATGCGGGTATTACACCGCGGAAATGACGTCAATAGGCTGAACTCTCGCCAAAATTCAAATCTGTGGGCGCAATGGCCTTGAGCGAGACACCGGATACAAACACGACGATTATCAACAGAAATATCTTTATTTTCTGCTTGCAAGTGGACCGTCTAGAGCGTACACGGTAAGTACAACTCATTGTGTTTAAAAAGATTTACGTTTGTGTAGTTTGCGTTGCGTTGTATCTGTGAATGTTGGTTGAGGCTAAATGTTAATGTTTAATTTCATTCCTTTAGGTTCCACGGTGTTTGTTGGCTGTATGTTTTCCACTGCAAGAAGAGGCTCGTATCATTGACCAGCAGGAGCTACAATGGTGAGTACCCCTTTCGTCTTCCATTTATGTTAAACACTTCCTATTTCATGTCTAACAGTACTCGATTTAACAAATAACCATAAATAAATACAGTGTGGGCAGTCACGTTAACATATGTGATTATCCTGCCTAATATGTCTATCACAAATATGTCACTAATCACTAATATGTTTATTTGTTTATCACAACACCTTTGGACCTTCAGCAATCGATTATTTCCCTTCATCTACATAGAGACAGAACGATGGTGTCTTAAACATCTCATTCATTTCACCAAATAACTTCACGCAGGTGGATAACGGCCGTCTCGGTCACGCTATGTTGCGTGATGCAGTTTTGAAGAACCAAATGCATTTATTCAATGAATAAGTCAAGCTAGTTCTATGTTTATGATGTTGTAAGTTACGGTACCGATTGAAGTTGAGTTCGAAGCCAGTGGAAAACAGCGCTGCGTTTGTGCTCTCCAGGTACAAATGTTGTGATCTCTGACTGACGACCGGGCGAGACTCGAGTAAGAGATGTCCAAACGAGCTCCGGCAGGGCGGGCCAAGGCGGAGCGAACGGACGCCCTTCAGGCCGCCAATGACGAGCTGAGAACCAAACTGATGGACGTCCAGTTAGAACTTCAGCAGGAGAAGAACAAGGTGAAAACCTCAACAGACAGACACTGCCTGCCTCCCTGCCTGCCTCCCTGCCTGCCTCCCTGCCTGCCTCCCTCCCTCCCAGTTTTCCCGATGTAGATTAGACATGCGTGTGCCATGACTGTGTCAGCCTACATCAACAAATGCACCGAGGACGTCAGCACCACTAAGAATATCATCACCCGGGGCAACCAACGACCCTGGATGACTGAGGAGGTACGTCAAACGCTACGAGCGCGGAACTCTGCCTTCAAGTCTGGCGACAAGGAGACACTGAGGACAGCGAGAGCCAACTTGAACCGTGCCATCAGGATAGCGAAGCGAGACCGCAGTCGAAAATTTCAGGATCGTTTCCACGACGTCAAAAACATCAGGAGTATGTGGCAAGGCATACGGGCGATTACAGACGACAACTCACCCTCCCCCCCCGGTGGGTGTAGTTGATGCTGACTTTCTAAATGGTCTAAATAACTTCTTTGGGAGGTTCGAGGCACTAAACGGCACTCCAGCAGTTAAAACTGTCCCCCATCAGGAAGAGGAGGTACTCTGCCTTGACTCCGCCGATGTGTTGAAGACCCTGAGGAGAGTCAACCCCTGTAAGGCCCCTGGCCCGGACAACATTCCTGGGCGTGTGTTCAGGGAATGTGCAAGTCATCTGGCTGGGGTCATCACAGACATTTTTAACACCTCGCTGGGCCAAGCCACAGTGCCGGCGTGCTTTAAGACTGCCTCCATCATTCCGGTGCCGAAGAAACCTCAAATCACCTCATTTAATGATTACCGGCCTGTTGCACTGACTCCGGTTATGATGAAGTGCTTCGAAAGGCTGCTTAAAGGTCACATCGTTTCCAGACTCCCCCTATTATTTGACCCGTTCCAGTTTGCCGACCGGCAAAACCGCTCCACTCAGGAAGCCATCTCCTCCGTTCTTCACCTGAGCCTGGCTCACCTGGAGGAGAAGAACACCCATGTGCGGAGGCTGTTCCTGGACTTCAGCTCAGCGTTTAACACCATCATCCCACAGCATCTGGTAGGAAAATTGGAACACCTGGGCTTCAACACCCCCCTTCGCAACTGGCTGCTAGACTTCCTCACCAACAGACCTCAGTCAGTCCGGGTCGGACAGAACACCTCTGATGTCATCACCCTCAGCACAGGCTCCCTTCAGGGCTGCGTCCTGAGCCCCCTGCTGTGCACCCTGATGACACACGACTGCGTCCTCAGGTTCACCACCAATCACATCGTGAAGTCAGCAGACGACACAACGGTGGTGGGGCTCATCAGAGACAACAACGACCTGGACTACAGAGAGGAGGTGGAGCAGCTGGTGGGCTGGTGCAGAGAAAACAGCCTGATCCTGAATGAGGAGAAGATGAAGGAGATCATCGTCGACTTCAGGAAAAAACAGCCTCACCACGCTCCACTGATCATCAACAGCTCAGCTGTGGAGGTGGTCAGCAGCACCAAATTCCTGGGGGTCCACATCACAGAAGACCTCACCTGGACTATGAACACTACGGCACTGGTCAAGAGGGCACAGAAGCGCTTGTACTTCCTGCGGAGGATGAGGAGAGCCCACCTGCCCCCACCCATCATGAGGACGTTCTACAGGAGCACCATAGAGAGCATTCTGACAAGCTGTCTCTCTGTGTGGTGTGGAGGCTGCACCGCCTCCGATTGGAAGAACGTGAGGAGAGTGGTGAGGACAGCAGAGAGGATCATAGGGGCTCCTCTTCCCTCCATTCAGGACATTTCATCATTTCATTCATCTTTATACTTATTTTTAATATATATATATATATATATATATATATATATATATATATATATATATATATATATATATATATATATATATATATATATATATAGTATATGTATATATATATATATATATATATATTTTCATAGGATATGTTACTTCTATTCAACTGCAATATCACTACTTTGTTGTAAGACGTATGCAACGGAATTTCGTTTTGTATGCACCATGTGCAGACAAGATGACAATAAAGTTTGTCTAAGTCTAAGTCTAAGTCATGTCAGGTCAGCTGTCTGGAGAGAGAGAGAAGTCAGGACCTGCGGGCGGAGCACCACCGTGCCACCGCCGCCATGACGGAACTCAAAAGCAAACTCCATGAGGAGAAGCAGAAAGAGTTAGCCATTACCAGGGAGACATTACTGCGGCAGCATGAAATGGAGCTGATGAGAGTGATCAAAATCAAAGATGGAGAGATCCAGCGACTGAATGCCTTGGTCCTCAGCCTGAGGGACGGCTCCATGGACAAGGTGATCCGCTCTATCCGTGTCTGACTATCCGCACGCCACGTCGGGCTTCGATGCGGCCGCTACCGTATTGTGTAGCTTGTCCCCAGTAAGCGTCGCGGCGCTCCGTTGCGGTCTCAACGGCCCGGTGTGGCGCAATGTCTGCTCAGGTGAGGAGGGGGGGCGCTTTGCTGGCGGAGGTGGAGGAGACGCGGCGGTGTCGGGAGACCGAGCGGTGTCGCCTCCACCAGGAGCGCGGAAGAAGCCCTGGCAGCGGCCCAGCAGGCCTGGCAGTCCCGAGCGGCCGAGCTCCGATCGGCTCATCACCAGCATCGGGAGGAGATGAGCCGAACCAAGAGAGACTGCGAGAGGGAGATCCGCCGACTGGTAGGACTGATCAGATGCGCGGTGCGTGGCTATGTTCCCAATTTCGTTGTACACCTGCAGTGCAATGACACCTAAGGCATTCTATTCTATTCTATTTCACAAGAAGAAAATGTCCGGTTGCTCGCTTCGCTTTTGTCACAGCAAAGGTGTTCTAGTCGATTCAAGAAAAAAATTGGCCGGTTGCTCTCTTTGTTTTTGTCACAATTCTGGCAAATGAGTTTGCCCGCCTGCCTGAGCGCTCCCCGTTTGTACATCCAGACGGATGAGATCAAGCTGAAAGACAGAGCGGTTAGTGTTTTGGATGAAGCCCTGGGGCCGGCCACGTCCACCGCCTTCAGCTGCAGACTCAGGCTGCCGAGCAGCAGATCGCTGCCCTGAGGGATTCCCAAAGGGCGGGCCTAAACTACCCTGGAAGTGGGGTCAACGCCGCTACTAGCAATCCTCTTCATTGCATAAGCCACCTCATCACACACTTGCAGTACGCATGACTTAGTTCGTTGCTGGAGGAAGGTAGCACAAAAACAGTTTTGAACTTTGAACGAGTGCTTGTGTGTGTGTGTTGCGGGGCGTTTTCAGTCTCAGGAGGCTCGGGACACGCGACGGTTTCATCTGAAAATCGCTGAGCTCAGCGCAGTCATCAGGAAACTGGAGGATCGAAACGCCCTGCTTTCTGAAGAGCGCAATGAACTGGTAATTTATTGACGGCACGCTTGAAGGTTTGCGCTACGTTTGATGCGCGCCATCCAGCGAGGCACCCATTGCGCTTGCTTATTAGTTGAGCGGCGCGGCGAGTCGGTTGCCTGGTAGATGTCTTTTATTGGGAGCCAAAGCCACGATTCCGTTCAAACCGATGCAAAAGGAATGGATACGTTCTGGCCCGCGTGTTGTGCGTCTTTCACATCCCGCACTTCATGCTTGCAGCTAAAGCGACTGAGAGAAACAGAAAGCCAGTTTCTGCCACTCCTGTACAAAAACAAACGCCTGAGCAGGAAGAATGAAGAACTCTCGCTGGTGCTGTGTCGCCTTGAAAACAAAGTGCGCTTTGTCACCCAGGAGAACGAGGAGATGGCAAGCTTGGTAAGTCGACGCGGACAACGGCGGCGTGCCAACAGAGTCCACTGCATTTGTGTTCCACAGAGAAGGCCTAGTTCGCTCAATGACCTGGACCGCGGTTGCGGCCAGCAGGACGGTGAAATGGAGTTCCTTCAAGTTGTGGAGCAGCGGCACATCATCGACGACTTGTCCAAGGTCTTCAGGCAGGCGACTCGGTGCACGTACGGCAGCGCCGCGCTCGCTCGCTGTCGCCAGGAAACCTTTTCCGTCCAAAGCTTGGCCGGCGGCCGCCATCCAAAAAATTGGCCCCTTAAATTCCGACCTTTCAAGCAGGAGCATTGTGCGCACGCGTTTGAACACGCTTTAGACTTGTTTTGCCGTTTTCAGCAGCTCAAAGCTCCCGTTTTGTCAGCGCCTTTGCCACTCGCTGTGCGCTGAAAACGACGGACTTGCCCGGCTGCTCAGCCCGTCAACCATGAGCCGCGAGCGCGACGTCATTGTCCGTAGGCAGCTAGTGGCAAAATGCACCCTGTTAGAGTTGCGCTCGCTCCAACTTATTTTGCAAGAACCACACGGGAGACAAGTAAGTTCTTTTGGACACCTGCAGGTGGAGAGTCCATCCGTTGTACGAATGAAGTCTGACTCTCGGCTCCTGCACGAGCATTTTAATTAAGAGAAACAGGGTGGGTGTAAGAGTGGATTGAATAGAGGAAGCCCTTGACCTCTAGTCAAAACATAGCAAGGGGTGTTTTACGACTTTGTGTAGGAAGGGATAAGCGATAGGGATAAATAAGGGATAAATAATATTATTTATTACAGGTCGCAGTCAAAGTCAAAGCAACACAATGATACGATAAAGATAATCTGGAAAACCCTGACACACCCTGTAGTTGTCACTTTTGGAAAAGACGAGCGTCCCTCCAATCATCGCCGTTGACGTGTTTTTCAGGCTCTGGAGACAGGAGCTCATGTCAGAAATGTCATTGTGAGTCGCGTTTGTTTCTGCGCCGGAGCCGTTCGTTCCCTTTGCATCCAAAGAATCTCAAAGGCGGATTATTTGTGTCGACAGGAGAGAGATTTGCTGCTACGATACCGACGTCGAGAATCTCTGAGGAGGAACAAAGCGTGAGGTCCTGCAAGGTGAGTCTGTTTGTTTGCGGCTGCTTGGTGTTGCGCAAGATGAAATGGCCTTTTTCTCGCTATCGTTCCTCTCGTCGATTCATCGTGAGGTGTCGCTTCAGTTTGTTCAGAGAGATGTTTGCTTCCGCGCCCGCAGGTCATCGAAACATTTTACGGCTACGACGAAGACGTGTTGGTGGACCCGGACGGATCGTCCTTGTCTTTTCACACCGACAGAACCCCCGACACGGAACCCGAAGAGGTAGCCCGCCATTTCTGCCAGCGTATTGGCACCAAACATTCCTCTTCAGCCTGGAATCGGACTCGTCTTTGCGTCGCGGGTGCTTTGTCGCCGGTCTGACTGATTCTGGTATTAGTGCTGTGTTGCATTGGTGTGTGCATGAAGAGGCGGAGCTTCGCTACCGCCAGCTGACGCAAGAATATCAAGCGCTGCAACGAGCCTACGCTCTGCTAGCCCAGACCAGCGAAGGGGACTACGACGCCGAGAAGGAGATCAAGGTGGCGCCCCTTCCCGCAACCCCCGGCCGGGTCGCAGCCTCCCCGTTCTCACCCAGCCTCGGGTGTTCTCTGGTCTGAAAGGAGGAGGAGGAGCCTCCCTCCTCCTCCTTTCAGACCAGAGAAAAGCTGATGGTAGAAATGGGTCACTATCAAAGCAGAGTAGCAGATCTGGAGTCAGCGCTGAAGCAACAAGGACAGGTAAGCTCATCAATGAGCACACCTTTTTCTCAGACAAAATAGCTACATTCTTCAGTCACTCATCCGTCTGGCATTACTGGACCAACCCCCCCCCCCCCCCCCCGAACGTGGCTGGGAAAATGCGGAGAAAAGCAAATGTCATTTTCCAGTCAACCAAAGAATTTGTGGATGAAAATGACACAACATTCCAAAGCTGTCCACGCGTTTGTCTCTTCTAGAATGTCAAGTGGGTGGAGGAGAAGCAGCTGCTGCGTCAGAGCAATCAGCAGTTGGCCGAAAAGGTGACGGAAAGAAAGGCGCTGGGCGGAGTCGCTTGGCGTCACACCTGTCGGGAAGCCCCGCAGATGAGGTCTGACTGTCTTTTCAGGTCAGGCGGATGGAGGCGGAAGAAGCGCGTCTGAAAGAGCACATCCAGGATATCCGAGACCAAAACGAACTGCTTGAGTTCCGCATCCTGGAGCTGGAGGTGGGAAGACTCGCACGAGCGTGTTGAGGCCAGAGATGTGACGGACGGACGGACGGACGGACGGACGGACGGATGCATGCCTCTGCCTTTCAGGAGAGGGAGTGGCGCTCCCCCGTCTTGAAGTTTCTGCAAGTCCGTTTCCCAGACGGCCTCAGCCCTTTGCAGATCTACTGCGAGGCCGAGGGCGTGAGCGTACGTAAGGCGTCCCTTGCAACCCTAACCTTAACCCGAGGTCCCAGAACACCTTACATTGCTCCTTGCGCCTTTCCCCCGGACATCGTCATCAGTGATCTGATGAAGAAGCTGGACATCCTGGGCTATAACGCCGTAAGTGTATGTCGAACTCCTTATGTTCGCACTCCACGAGACTCGGCGGCTCAAATGTGACTTTTGGAAGGCTTTGCGCTGAAAGAAGCTTGTTGACGCTGTGCCTTTGGGCTCTTGCAGAATCTCACCAACGAGGAGCAGGTGGTCGTGATTCACGCCAGGACCCTTCTCACCCTAGCCGAGAAGGTAACGCGCACGTCCACGCACGCTCTCGCATTCTGCTTATGTGACAGCAGCCTTTCCTCAGTGGTTAGAATACATCAAAGTGACCAAGTCAGCACTTCAACAGAAGATGTTGGACATTGAAAGTGAGAAGGTAGACAGACACGCGACATCAGCCAAGGGGAACTCCGGCAATGTGCCCCAACAATTCTGACCTTGAGCTGTGCTAGGATATGTTCTGCAAGCAGAAGGGCTACCTGGATGAAGAGTTGGACTTCAGGAAGTGTTCCATGGACCAGGCTCATAAGGTAAGCCGCCCTCAAATCTCCCGCCGGACCACTGATGGACGAGGATTGCGGCCCAGAGGATCCTGGAGCTGGAGGCCATGTTGTACGAGGCGCTACCGCAGCGGGACTGCCCCGCCACGGACGGCGAAAAAGCCAGCCACGCTGGCGTGAATGACGTGCTGACGGCGGATCAGAGAGAAGAGCTTAGGAGCGCCGTGGACCAATGGAAGCGAGCCCTGATGTGCGAGTTGAGGGAGCGCGACGCTTGCAATCTCCAAGAGAGAATGGATCTGCTGCACAGCGCGCAACAGGTAAGGGCCCAAAGCCAGCCCGGCACTTACTTGCACGCTTACTGGCTTTTGAATGCCACTTTCCATTTGTCCGTCCTAGAGGAACAAAGAGCTGAAAGAATTCATCGAAGCTCAGAAGAGACAAATCAAACAATTGGAGGAGAAGTTTCTGTTTCTCTTTCTATTCTTCTCCTTGGCCTCCCTGTGCGTGTTGGCTTCACTTGAGTTCAATTTGGTATTTTGGTCAACTATGAGTGTCAATTGGGCTCTCGAAATGGCAGGGAAAAGATGCACAGCAAAACGAAAATACGTAGATGAACACAGGACGTTTTAATCAGAGTGGGAAAGTTTCTATTTTTTGTTGAACATGATGGCAAACCATTCTGCCTGATATGTCAGACCTCAGCGCATTTCAAAGATTCAAATCTTCAGCGCCATGCACTTCAGCTCACTCCATGCTAACATTGATCAGGCGTCGAACCCGCAACATCATGCTTAAGAGGTGGCCATGCTAACCAGTGCGCCATTATGTCAACGCATAATAACTGTAAGTCTACTGATCAAAACAGCGGTTACTATATGACGTCGCTACGTCGTGGTCACGTGACGCAGACAAGACGTCAATGGACGTGGGCAGAGTTAACTTGTTTAAAAGGGAGTGGGCAGAAGAAATATTTAATTTATTTAAATCTATTTTGAGTGCACACCATTATGCCAATGCATAACAACTGTAAATCTACTAAACAAAACAGCGGTTGCTATATGACATCTGCCACGTCGTGGTCACGTGACATACGTGACGTCGATGGGCGTAACTTTCGCCGGAATTCAAATCCGCGGGGAGAGTTAACTTGTTTAAAAGAGAGTGGGCAGAAGAATTATTTAATTTATTTAAATCTATTTGGTGTGTGCGCCATTATGTCAATGCATAACAACTGTAAGTCTACTAAACAAAACAGCGGTTGCTATATGACGTCTGCCACGTCGTGGTCACGTGACGCGGACGTGACGTCGACGCCTACTTTACATCCCACCGATCACAGGACCCCTCGGCTGCATAACCGTGCCCCCTTCCCAACCAATCGGATTTGCTATACGCGAAAACGACGCCAATGGAAAGAGCTTCCGCCCAAATTTAAATCCGTGGGCGTGGCTCGCAGCAGGAAGTAGGAAAACGGCGGCGATGTTGACAAAGACACAGCGGATGGTAACATACGACTAACAAGAGAAATATTTTTATTTTCTGCTTGCAACTGGACCGTCCAGAGCGTACACGGTAAGTACAACTCATCGTTTTTAAAAAGAAGTACTTTTGTTGCCCTGAAAAGCGAGTGAGCGTGGCGTTTGTGGGGGACGTCGAATTTCGACGATTCTTTCTGGTCAACGGTTGTAAATGATTGTGTTGATTAAAAAAGAAAACTTGATGTAACTCTACTTTTAACTGCCGTTTCAGATAGATTTGGAATTGCATCACATCCAATTTTGCCTAGAGCGTACACGGTAAGTAACACTCGTTGTGTTTAAGGAGATTTACGTTTGTAATAGCAGAAGTGTAGCCGCGTTGCGTTGTACGTGTGAATGTTGGTCCAGGCGAAATGTTAATGTTTAATTTCATTCCTTTAGGTTCCACGGTGTTTGTTGGCTGCAAGTTTTCCACTGCAAGAAGAGGCTCATATCATTGACCAGGAGCGAGCTACAATGGTGAGTAGCCATAACATTTATGTTAAACACTTCCTATTTCATGTCTAACAGTACTTGATTTAACAAATAACCATAAATAAATACAGTGTGGGCACTGAAGTTAACATATGTGATTATACTGCCTAATCTGTCACCGAGTAGATTGTTGCAAAGTAATATAAGATCCAAAGTTGTAATTCAGAATAGTTTTCAAAAGAAGGCCATTAGAATTATATACAAGTCTGATTACCCTGAACAAGCTATTAATTAAATCACAAATTCTTCAATTCAAAGATTTGGTAGATTATCAGACAAATAATGTCTAACAGTAATTGATTTAACACATCACGATAAGTAGATTGAGTGTGGGCACTCTCAAGTTAACATATATGATTATACTGCCTAATCTGTTACAGAGTATGTTGTTGCCAAGTAATGTAGAATAGATCCAAAGTAGTAATCCAGAATAGTTTTGAAGAGGCCATTAGAATAATAAACAAATCTGATTACCTTGAACATAATAACAAGCTAAGTGTTTAATATGTCCTATGAAGTCGAAATTGGGCACCGTCATGTGGTGAAATTTGGAATTGCATCACATCCAATTTTGCCTGGGAACAAACAGATTAAATAAATCTTAGTTTTGAATAAGCCACTCCTTCTCAAACAAGTAAACTCTGCCCATTTCGCGCAGTAGATGTTCTGTTAATATCTAGTATTTATACAAAGTCATAATTTAAATTGCTTTCAACCTTCATTCATCGGTTCAACCAACATTACTCGCTCTTACTACCAACTTGTATTGATTTAACTAAGCGTTTAATACTTCCTATCAGGTCTCAAGGCAAGATTTGGCAAAATACAGTTTCAGCAAATCCAATTTTGCCAGGGAACAAAAATAGATTAAATAAACTAAATAAGTCTTCTTCCCAATAAATAAATCAGAAAAGTCTGTCTTGTAACCAGTCCTCTTCAAACAAGTAAAGTCTGCCCATTTTGTGCCGTAGATTTTGTGTCCATGCCTAGTATTTAAACAAAATCATAATTTAAACGACTTCTTGCCTTCATTCACTTTGGGAAATTTGGAATTGCAGCAAATCGAATTTTGCCAGGGAACAAAAATAGATCAATTAAACTAAGTCTTCTTCCCATTAAATAAATTAAAAAAGTCTGTCTTGTAACCAGTCCTTTTCAAACAAGTAAAGTCTGCCCATTTTGTGCCGTCGATTTTGTGTTAATGCCTAGTATTTATACAAAATCATAATTTAAAGGACTTCATTCCTTCATTCACTTTGGAAATTTGGAATTGCAGCACATCAAATTTTGCCTGGGAAGAAAAGTAGATTAAATAAATTTAATAAGTCTTACTACTTCCCATTAAATAAATTAAATACGTCTTACTTGTTCCCACTCCTTTTCAAAACAGTAGTTTAAAACGAGGGCCCTTCACTCAACCTTTAACCCTATTTATTCACCTTCTAGGCTAAGTGTTAAAGGCTAAGTGTTAAAGGCTAAGTGTTAAAGGCTAAGTGTTAAAGGCTAAGTGTTAAAGGCTAAGTGTTAAAGGCTAAGTGTTAGAGGCTAAGTGCCAGAGGCTAGGCGCCAGAGGCGAGTTTTTGTGGGCTGAAGTTTTAGTGGGGTTAGTGTGAATACAATCCAAAAGAATACAACAGAATACAATACAATAGAATATAATACATAGATTAAATTCAATAGCTCTTACTACTTCCCATTAAATAAATTAAATACGTCTTACTTGTTCCCAATCCTTTTCAAAAAAGTAGTTTAAAACGAGGGCCCTTCACTCAACCTTTAACCTCAACCCCGCACGTCACATTGTGTTGTATCTGTGAATGTTGGTTGTGGCCAAATGATAGTTTTCTTTCATTCGTTTAGGTTCCACGGTGTTTGTTGGCTATGTTTTCCACTGTCAGAAGGATGAAAATACAAAGTACAACGCTTGGACGTGGGCGAAGACGTCACCGGTGAGTCCTTCCTTCCTATTTATTTACCTTCTAGATGCTAGAGGCTAAGTGTTAGAGGCTAAGTGTTAGAGGCTAAGTGTTAAAGGCAACACAATACGAACAACACAACACAATACGAACAACTCAACACAATATGAACAACACAATATGAACAACACAACACAATACGAACAACACAACACAATACGAACAACACAACACAATACGAACAACACAACACATTATGAACAACACAACACAATACGAACAACACAACGATACTGCACTGAACAACACGATACCGCACTGAGAAACACGATACCGCACTGAACAACACGATACCGCACTGAACAACACCATGCCGCACTGAACACCATCCCGCACTGAACAACACCATGCCGCACTAAACAACACCATGCCGCACTGAACAACACCATGCCTCACTGAACGACACCATGCCGCACTGAAAGACACCATGCCGCACTGAACGACACCATGCCGCACTGAAAGACACCATCCCGCACTGAACACCATGCCGCACTGAACAACACCATCCTGCACTGAACAACACCATCCCGCACTGAACAACACCATGCCGCACTGAACAACATTATGCCGCACTGAACAACATTATGCCTCACTGAACATTATGCCGCACTGAACAACACCATGCCGCACTGAACAACACCATGCCGCACTGAACAACACCATGCCGCACTGAACAACACCATGCCGCACTGAACAACACCATGCCGCACTGAACAACACCATGCCGCACTGAACAACATTATGCCGCACTGAACAACACCATGCCGCACTGAACAACACCATCCTGCACTGAACAACACCATTCCGCATTGAACACCATGCCGCACTGAACAACACCATCCCGCACTGAACAACACCATCCCGCACTGAACAACATTATGCCGCACTGAACAACATTATGCCGCACTGAACAACACCATGCCGCACTGAACAACACCATGCCGCACTGAACAACATTATAACGCACTGAACAACACCATCCCGCACTGAACAACACCATGCCGCACTAAACAACATTATGCCGCACTGAACAACATTATGCCGAAATGAACAACACCATGCCGCACTAAACAACACCATGCCGCACTGAACAACACCATGCCGCACTGAACAACACCATGCCGCACTGAACAACACGATCCCGCATTGAACACCATCCCGCACTGAACAACACCATGCCGCACTGAACAACACCATGCCGCACTGAACAACACCATGCCGCACTGAACAACACCATGCCGCACTGAACAACACCATTCCGCACTGAACAACACCATGCCGCACTGAACAACATTATGCTGCACTGAACAACACCATGCCGCACTGAACAACAACATGCCGCACTGAAAAACATTATGCCGCACTGAACAACACCATGCCGCACTGAACAACACCATCCCGAACTGAACAACACCATGCCGCATTGAACAACACCATGCCGCACTGAACAACACCATCCTGCACTGAACAACACCATCCCGCACTGAACAACACCATGCCGCACTGAACAACACCATGCCGCACTGAACAACACCATGCCGCAATGAACAACACCATCCCGCACTGAACAACATTATGCCGCACTGAACAACATTATGCCGCACTGAACAACATTATGCCGCACTGAACAACATTATGCCGCACTGAACAACATTATGCCGCACTGAACAACATTATGCCGCACTGAACAACACCATGCCGCACTGAACAACACCATGCCGCACTGAACAACACCATGCCGCACTGAACAACACCATGCCGCACTGAACAACACGATCCCGCATTGAACAACACCATGCCGCACTGAACAACACCATCCTGCACTGAACAACACCATGCCGCACTGAACAACACCATGCCGCACTGAACAACACCATGCCGCACTGAACAACACCATCCCGCACTGAACAACACCATGCCGCACTGAGCAACACCATGCCGCACTGAACAACACCATCCCGCACTGAACAACACCATGCCGCACTGAACACCATTCCGCACTGAACAACACCATGCCGCACTGAACAACATTACGCTGCACTGAACAACACCATGCCGCACTGAACAACACCATGCCGCACTGAACAACACCATGCCGCATTGAACAACACCATGCCGCATTGAACAACACCATGCCGCACTGAACAACACCATCCTGCACTGAACAACACCATGCCGCATTGAACAACACCATGCCGCACTGAACAACACCATCCTGCACTGAACAACACCATCCCGCACTGAACAACACCATCCCGCATTGAACAACACCATCCTGCACTGAACAACACCATGCCGCACTGAACAACACCATGCCGCACTGAACAACACCATTCCGCACTGAACAACACCATGCCGCACTGAACAACACCATCCTGCACTGAACAACACCATCCCGCACTGAACAACACCATGCCGCATTGAACAACACCATCCTGCACTGAACAACACCATCCTGCACTGAACAACACCATGCCGCACTGAACAACACCATGCCGCACTGAACAACACCATGCCGCACTGAACAACACCATGCCGCACTGAACAACACCATGCCGCACTGAACAACATTATGCCGCACTGAACAACATTATGTCGCACTGAACAACACCATGCCGCACTGAACAACACCATGCTGCACTGAACAACATTATGCCGCACTGAACAACACCATCCCGCACTGAACAACACCATGCCGCATTGAACAACACCATGCCGCACTGAACAACACCATGCTGCACTGAACAACACCATGCTGCACTGAACAACACGATCCTGCATTGAACAACACCATGCCGCACTGAACAACACCATCCTGCACTGAACAACACCATCCTGCACTGAACAACACCACCCCGTACTGAACAACACGATCCCGCATTGAACAACACCATCCCACACTGAACAACACCATGCCGCACTGAACAACACCATTCCGCACTGAACAACACCATGCCGCACTGAACAACACCATGCCACACTGAACAACACCATGCCGCACTGAACAACACCATGCCGCATTGAACAACACCATGCCGCACTGAACAACACCATCCTGCACTGAACAACACCATCCCGCACTGAACAACACCATGCTGCATTGAACAACACCATGCCGCACTGAACAACACCATCCTGCACTGAACAACACCATCCCGCACTGAACAACACCATGCCGCACTGAACAACATTATGGCTTACTGAACAACATTATGCCGCACTGAACAACACCATGCCGCACTGAACAACACCATGCCGCACTGAACAACACCATGCCGCACTGAACAACATTATGCCGCACTGAACAACACCATGCCGCACTGAACAACACCATGCCGCACTGAACAACACCATGCCGCACTGAACAACACCATGCCGCACTGAACAACACAACGTCGCACTGAACAACACGACGCCGCACAGAACAACACGACGCCGCACAGAATAACACAATACCGCACAGAACAACACAATACCACACAAACAGTTTTAGATAATATTACGTCGCAGTCATGTCACGCGGACATGACGTCAATAGGCGGAACTCACGGCAAAATTATAATCCGTGGGCGTGGCTTGCAACAGGAAGTAGGAAAGCGGCAATTCTGGCAAACAAGACACAGCGGTTAGTAACACGATGACTTACAAGGCAAATATTTTTGTTTTCAGCTTGCAACTTGACCGTCTAGAGCGTACAAGGTAATTACAACAGTTTTTTTTTAGCCCTGAAAAGCGAGGGAGTGTGGCGTTTGGGAGGAATGTCGAACTCGGCGTCTGCTTCCAGCCACAGACGCCAAATTTCGACGATTATTTCGACTGGTCAACGGTTGTAAATTATTGCGTTGACTAAAAACTTTATTTAACTCTACTCTTAACTTTGCCCTTTCAGATATGCGGGTATTACACCGCGGAAATGACGTCAATAGGCTGAACTCTCGCCAAAATTCAAATCTGTGGGCGCAATGGCCTTGAGCGAGACACCGGATACAAACACGACGATTATCAACAGAAATATCTTTATTTTCTGCTTGCAAGTGGACCGTCTAGAGCGTACACGGTAAGTACAACTCATTGTGTTTAAAAAGATTTACGTTTGTGTAGTTTGCGTTGCGTTGTATCTGTGAATGTTGGTTGAGGCTAAATGTTAATGTTTAATTTCATTCCTTTAGGTTCCACGGTGTTTGTTGGCTGTATGTTTTCCACTGCAAGAAGAGGCTCGTATCATTGACCAGCAGGAGCTACAATGGTGAGTACCCCTTTCGTCTTCCATTTATGTTAAACACTTCCTATTTCATGTCTAACAGTACTCGATTTAACAAATAACCATAAATAAATACAGTGTGGGCAGTCACGTTAACATATGTGATTATCCTGCCTAATATGTCTATCACAAATATGTCACTAATCACTAATATGTTTATTTGTTTATCACAACACCTTTGGACCTTCAGCAATCGATTATTTCCCTTCATCTACATAGAGACAGAACGATGGTGTCTTAAACATCTCATTCATTTCACCAAATAACTTCACGCAGGTGGATAACGGCCGTCTCGGTCACGCTATGTTGCGTGATGCAGTTTTGAAGAACCAAATGCATTTATTCAATGAATAAGTCAAGCTAGTTCTATGTTTATGATGTTGTAAGTTACGGTACCGATTGAAGTTGAGTTCGAAGCCAGTGGAAAACAGCGCTGCGTTTGTGCTCTCCAGGTACAAATGTTGTGATCTCTGACTGACGACCGGGCGAGACTCGAGTAAGAGATGTCCAAACGAGCTCCGGCAGGGCGGGCCAAGGCGGAGCGAACGGACGCCCTTCAGGCCGCCAATGACGAGCTGAGAACCAAACTGATGGACGTCCAGTTAGAACTTCAGCAGGAGAAGAACAAGGTGAAAACCTCAACAGACAGACACTGCCTGCCTCCCTGCCTGCCTCCCTCCCTCCCAGTTTTCCCGATGTAGATTAGACATGCGTGTGCCATGACTGTGTCAGCCTACATCAACAAATGCACCGAGGACGTCAGCACCACTAAGAATATCATCACCCGGGGCAACCAACGACCCTGGATGACTGAGGAGGTACGTCAAACGCTACGAGCGCGGAACTCTGCCTTCAAGTCTGGCGACAAGGAGACACTGAGGACAGCGAGAGCCAACTTGAACCGTGCCATCAGGATAGCGAAGCGAGACCGCAGTCGAAAATTTCAGGATCGTTTCCACGACGTCAAAAACATCAGGAGTATGTGGCAAGGCATACGGGCGATTACAGACGACAACTCACCCTCCCCCCCCCCGGTGGGTGTAGTTGATGCTGACTTTCTAAATGGTCTAAATAACTTCTTTGGGAGGTTCCAGGCACTAAACGGCACTCCAGCAGTTAAAACTGTCCCCCATCAGGAAGAGGAGGTACTCTGCCTTGACTCCGCCGATGTGTTGAAGACCCTGAGGAGAGTCAACCCCTGTAAGGCCCCTGGCCCGGACAACATTCCTGGGCGTGTGTTCAGGGAATGTGCAAGTCATCTGGCTGGGGTCATCACAGACATTTTTAACACCTCGCTGGGCCAAGCCACAGTGCCGGCGTGCTTTAAGACTGCCTCCATCATTCCGGTGCCGAAGAAACCTCAAATCACCTCATTTAATGATTACCGGCCTGTTGCACTGACTCCGGTTATGATGAAGTGCTTCGAAAGGCTGCTTAAAGGTCACATCGTTTCCAGACTCCCCCTATTATTTGACCCGTTCCAGTTTGCCGACCGGCAAAACCGCTCCACTCAGGAAGCCATCTCCTCCGTTCTTCACCTGAGCCTGGCTCACCTGGAGGAGAAGAACACCCATGTGCGGAGGCTGTTCCTGGACTTCAGCTCAGCGTTTAACACCATCATCCCACAGCATCTGGTAGGAAAATTGGAACACCTGGGCTTCAACACCCCCCTTCGCAACTGGCTGCTAGACTTCCTCACCAACAGACCTCAGTCAGTCCGGGTCGGACAGAACACCTCTGATGTCATCACCCTCAGCACAGGCTCCCTTCAGGGCTGCGTCCTGAGCCCCCTGCTGTGCACCCTGATGACACACGACTGCGTCCTCAGGTTCACCACCAATCACATCGTGAAGTCAGCAGACGACACAACGGTGGTGGGGCTCATCAGAGACAACAACGACCTGGACTACAGAGAGGAGGTGGAGCAGCTGGTGGGCTGGTGCAGAGAAAACAGCCTGATCCTGAATGAGGAGAAGATGAAGGAGATCATCGTCGACTTCAGGAAAAAACAGCCTCACCACGCTCCACTGATCATCAACAGCTCAGCTGTGGAGGTGGTCAGCAGCACCAAATTCCTGGGGGTCCACATCACAGAAGACCTCACCTGGACTATGAACACTACGGCACTGGTCAAGAGGGCACAGAAGCGCTTGTACTTCCTGCGGAGGATGAGGAGAGCCCACCTGCCCCCACCCATCATGAGGACGTTCTACAGGAGCACCATAGAGAGCATTCTGACAAGCTGTCTCTCTGTGTGGTGTGGAGGCTGCACCGCCTCCGATTGGAAGAACGTGAGGAGAGTGGTGAGGACAGCAGAGAGGATCATAGGGGCTCCTCTTCCCTCCATTCAGGACATTTCATCTCAGCGCTGCATGTCCCGTGCCCGTAACATCATCAATGACCCATCACACCCCCACCATGGACTGTTCTCCCTGCTGCCCTCTGGGAAGAGGTTTGCAGCATCCGCTGCAGGTCCACCAGGTTCTGCAACAGCTTTTTCCCTGCTGTCATCAGACT